>NC_056741.1:1873926097-1874076097 GCF_019279795.1 Protopterus annectens | reverse complement strand
GATCTCTTATAACTCCTTCTGTGTCATTGGACTACCATCAATGTGGTAATTCCAGCGAAATGGGTTTTTCCCAAGGGGGATGACAACACCTTTTTTGAAATTGAGCTTAAGGCCATGGTTCTGACACCAGTTGTTGGTCTCACTGAAGCCTTTCTGTAGGATGTCAACATCATTTGTTAATAATAGCTCCCAACTTGCAATTGTCTTAAACTTTGTCAGCCATAGTCCCTACGTGTTGGCCTGATCTTCAGAGACATAGATACCAAACAGGAGAGGACCCAGGACCGAACAATGTGGGACTTGGAGTCAGTTTCTTTCACACTGTGGGTTCTATCTTTGAGCCAGTTTGCAAACCACCTAGTGATATACGGGATGATGTTTAGCTTAGTGAGTTTGTCTACGATTCCCGAGTGGAGAATGGTATCAAAGGCCTTGGCCAGATCAAGGTACACTGTATAAACCACCTTGCCTTCATGCACAGCTCTGCTGACTGACTCAAAGAAGTCACCTAAGTTGAGTAGGCATGATTTACCCTTCGCAAAACCAAACGGTGTAAGATCCAGTGTTTGGAGAGTCCCTATATCCTTGTTTATTAGGTCCATGATGATGTGTTTCATAGCTTTGCATGTCAGACTTGTCAGGCTAATGGGGTGATAATTCCTGCATTCTATAGTCACTCCTCCTTTGTGGAGAGGGATGGCTGTAGCAGTGCTCCATTTGGTAGGGACAAAGCCTCAGGTGAGGCTGTAATTGAACAGAGCACACAGGTGGAGTGCCTGTTCACTCTGTAGTTCATGAAGAACACAGCCAGGGATATTGCCTGGTCCCATAGAAGCTGTATTCTTGGGTTGGGACAGTGCTGTTTTAACCTGTGCAGCAGTAATACTGGGTGCCTGGTATTCTAGTGGTATTGTGATTGGTCCTTGGTGGGGGTAAAGTTGGCACTGAATCTGTCGGCCAGTATATTGGCAATATCTGTTGGCTCGGTATAGGAGATACCATTGTGCTAGTGCTCAGAGCAAATCTGGGTATTGCTGTGGAGATTGTTTACATAACTATAGAATGCCTTGTGGTTGTCTTTGCTATCTGCTGCAATTCTGTTTTCATAGCTAGTTTTCGATGATTTGATGAGGGGTCTCTACCATTTTTTGAGTCTGATAAGGGAGATTTGCCAGTCTTGGGACTTCATCTTATTCCGCATCAGTTTACTATATATATATATAGACGCACACACACACACTTATATATAGATATATATATATATATATATATATATATATATATATATATATATATACATATATATATATATACATATATATATATATATATACATATATATATATATATATATATATATATATATACATATGTATACATACAAACATTTTCCCTACTGTTAAATGACTGTGCTGCATGATATGCTTGAATAAACATTAACCATATCTACAGCTCAGATGGTTTAATAACTTGCTGTGGCTATGGTGTGTAGGGTACTGGGTTCAAGACTTGTTAGAGCTGATTATTTTGTTGCTGGGCAAAACAAGGGCTGTTGGATACAGAGTGATTAAGGCACTTTTAAGTAGTTGTAAGCTGGTTTGCATGGCGGTAAGCAATGCTAACTTCCGGTTAACTATGCCTAAAGTTAGCCTTAACAAGTGCTCAATTTGTGTAGACATTGCTTAGCACTGTGCAAACAGGCTTACTCCCACTTACTACAGCTTACTCCCACTTACCCTCACGCTAATTTCTTTAAAAGAAAAGAAAAAAGGGGTGATAGGAAAGTGGTGAAAATGGGGGCATAAAGAGGGTAAAACAATATAAAAGATACATAGGGATGTTCAGGATGGATGTAGGGAAGGTCCATAGCTGTCCATTTCTTCTACAGCATTAGCTGTGCATATATACTGAATTTGGAGGTACATTTGGACACTCAAACCCCTGAGAGAGAGGGGTGAAGACAACAGTAGTGTGCTGTGAAGCCAATTATACAAGATTACATGTGTCCAGTGGACAAGTTTGCGAAATCAACAGCTATGTAAGGGGCCAAATTATTTTTGGGGGAACAGATTGCCCTTTTTTTAAGGTGAGAGTGGGATGTTGTGGAAAATAGTAGGTATATTTGGGGAAGTAAATTGGAGAGGAAGACAGACAAGACAGCATACAGAGGTGGTATATGACACATGTGGGAGGTAAACACCTTGGATGGGGAGGGGTGTTTGGTAATCTGAAGCCCACAAGCCCCCAAATGGATACAGTTGGGCAGAGGTCCCCACCCATGGGCAGTCACCACTGCACCTTCACGGGCCCAAAGGTGGCTGTGCTGGGGGCTGAGCAGATGGGGCAGGATGACCCTCTAATTGCACCATGCAGCCCTCAAGCTGGCATAGCGCTCATCTCCTAATTCATTGCGGAGCTCACTGCACACCTGACCCCAGACCTGGCTATGGGTGACAGAATCCTGTCTGTGACCGTGCGCAGGGGGGACGAGCCCCATCCCCTGAGGCAGTTCCACCCAAAGGTGGCGCAGGACCAGTGGCTGAGGAGGTCCTGGGGTAGGTCCCAGATGTGCTGGGGCCTGGTGCCATGGCCAGATGAGGTGGGAGAGGCAGATCCGTTGGCCTTCCCTGAAGTGCTATGGTGTTGCAGTTTTAGAATATATGTTGGTTAGTAATGGTAAACACATTTCAGGATTAGTTATAACAGCATGCATGAGTATTCCCATTAACCCAAAATAACAGATTTGGATCATTTGCATAGCAAACAGAAGACATGCATATATGGAACCACAGTGGACATTACACCAGCATGCAGGTTATATTGATAGCAACAGGCCACCAATGATAGTATTTGAACAGGGAACATTAACTGGAATATATTTCAACATTTGTAAGAACAACGGGACAAATGTCTCAACAGTAGGTTTGGTGGAAAACATACCCATTCTTATATGTGTTTAGATTATTGGTGAATGTAAGATGGGGGAGAGTGAGATGTCAGTTAACAAATGTAGATTCTTGCAGTGGTCACAGCTTTAATGATCATTGTTCTACTCATTACTCTGTGAGTATTACTACAACAACTATGGCCTTGGGTTGGGCAGTGGTATGTTTGTTCACAGTATAATTACAGCCTTCTTATAGCTACTTTATACTTTCTCTTATCAGGAAGACCTCTGTAGGGAATGTTTGTTAATACTACATGACTGTTTCTACCCATATTCACATAGTCAGGGTTACATATGTGCACTCATACTGTGTGTGTGTGTGTGTGTGTGTGTGTGTGTGTGTGTGTGTGTGTGTGTGTGTGTGTGTGTGTGTGTGTGTGTGTGTGTCACCCTGGTTGTTGTTAGCAGGGACCATTAGCTGTGACAGCATGACACTTTTGAATATTTCTTGGGGGAGATCACTTGGTGTATGTACTTATCTTGCTGTCATTTGCAGCCTTGGGGTTGGACCATGGTGTTGGACACAGTATAACTACAGCCTTCTTATAGCTACTTTTTACCTTCTCTTAGCTGGAAGACCTGTGGAGGGAATGTTTGTTATTAGTACCTACACATTTTCACAAAATCCTAGTTGAAATTATGCATACAGCTTACTACCACTCCTGGGATTCAAACCGTGGCTTTTTCTACAAAAAGATATAACAAGTGTGTGTTTTATCAGAGGGAGCTATGGAGAAACTGCTGTTTCTTTCTTGTGATTTCTTTCTCATTCTCTCTTTGGTGTACAATCTGACCTTGTAATTAAAATATTCTTATACATACCTTTTCACATAGCACAGTGTTGAAAACAATGGTTACAACATTTCTATTGAGATATCAGATCTTGGTGCGTGACATTTTAATATCAGTTAATCTCATGTGTTATACAGGCACTAACTTTGTCAGATGAGACTTGATTGTTTAATGCTTTCAGAGCTATCGTTGCTATACATAACCTGCACACATTTCAAATCATACCATACCTGAGTAAACACAACCAGTCCAAAGTTTTGAATTTTACTGACAGACAGTTACATTTTTATTTATATATAACATATATGAGACTATTACTGTAATGTTGTCTGCTTTATTCAGTACAAACCATACCCATTTTAATACTACCAGGTGACATTCTACTCCTTTATATTTATTTTGTATGAATACTACACGATAGATTTTTACTCACCAGCCTCCCAACGCAGCTTTTGCTACCTGCTGGCATGGGCTTCCTGGTTTGCAGCCTGCTCAGATGGAGCTGTAATGAAGATAGAGAAACATTTATGCATACCTATCTATCACATATACAGGCTGGACTTTGGTAAACAGTTATTGCTATGAATACTTGCACACTGCTGGGGCATCACCCCTCTGTCGTGCTTCTTGGACCAACTGTTCCAAGAGCTCCCTCTTCCTCCACTTCAACTCATCATAATGGTGCTGGACCTGCTCACCAGTCCAAGGGATACCAGTAGCACTGATGAGATCACAGGTGAATCTTTCCCAGGCTTCCACTTTGTGTTTGGAGCCTTGGTACTGGTCCTGCAGCAGTCACACATCATGGTATTTTACAAGGAGTCCGACCATGACTCCTGTATTCCCCAGTGCTGTGTCCAAAGGTGCATGCCTTCTCATACACCAGCCATACTGCCTACAGTGGGGAGCTACAACCAGTTATGGGCTGCATTCCCACCTGCAAGGTTTAAATATGTCCAATTTCCTGCCCTTTGCCATGATTGGATGGATTTGAATATGCTGAACTAAGCTACCGGAAAACTTGCTTAGCTAAGGTTGGCAGTGCTTAAAGGGGCAGGTTCAGCACTGCTTACCAATGGGCAAATCATCTTAGTTGGACTACTCATTGCTTAGCATTCATATTTACACAGTGTTTACACCCAGTCAGCATAGCTGTCCAATTCATAGCATTGCGTATGTTTTATTTTATGGACTACTACATCTATGGGATTGATTCATCATTCCTGACATATTATAAATTTGTTTACCTTCCCTGACATTTCCAATGTGCTCTCATTACATTTATTCATGTGTGACTATACTATATGGGGCACTTGTGTTTATATGGGGGTTTCACAACTTTATTACACTGACGCCTCACATCTGGACCTACTACACTACTCTGGTTAACAAATATGTTGTTATTTACTACCTAATTATTAAAAAAATAAATTATGTACTACTTTCACATGTAAAATACAAAGTGGCTTTATTGGGAATTGAACCCGGAATAAGTATTTGTAAGGTAAGCATTCTAACCACTTCACTAGTTCTGCATTGCTATGCTATGGAGTATATACCTATTTAGCTCCTTGCAATGTGTAAGCTAGGCTGAGCAAAGCTGCGCGACGCATACAACCGCTCATCTATGCTTAAACATTATTGGGGACTAAAAAAAAATTAAACTGTTGTGTTTTATTTTTGTACTGTAGGGGTATGCACACTGATTTCTGCAATATTATCTGTGGGGGGCTATGCCTTTACAATGTTGATGACGTGGCAGGCTTTGCATTTGAGGTACGCTCCATGGATGCTAACAGCGTTCGCCATACCTCTGAACTGTACAGATTGTCACAGACTGCCCAGATATTTGCCTTATATTTTTGGTCCATTTTTCATAGCATTGTGGCTTTCTGGTGGATTAGTGGCACATCATTAAAAATTGCAGTTGAAAAATACTGACAGACATTTGCATTTTAGACTTCATACCCTTCAGCACATTCCTGCTAATGCAAAACCTGTTATTCTATCAACTTTCTAAGTTTCTAATAGCAATATTTAACAGTTGTCTCTTATGGCTTTGTCTAGATTTCTTACTCTAACGGGTTGACAGGTGTGTGTTTGAGACTTCATACCCTTCAGAAAATTTATGCTAATGCAAAACCTGTTATTCTATCAACTTTCTAAGTTTGTAATAGCAATATTTAACAGTTGTCTATTATGGCTTTGTCCAGATTTCTTGCTCTAATGGGTTGAGAGGTATGATGACCGATCTCGCTCTTTTTAAATTGCCTTATGGCAATTCTGGTGTGCAGAGGGTGTGTGTATTGTGAGAGCACTGCTCTCAGACATGCCCCTGTGCTTGTACACATCCCCATGTACGTATTAGAGCATGGAAGTGTGCCTTCATACATATGCATGGTGCGCTGCTGTGCTGCATGGGAATGGTCCCTTCTGTGCAGGAATAAGCTATTACTGCACGAAGTTTGCTGAATCTAGGGAATAGTAATGTTCAGAAATTGCACTTAAAAATTGTGGGCTCAATGCCATATTTCATCTTATGAAAATTATAAATAATTAATGTTCCTAGCTATAATACCTAAAGGAATGCCATCAGATAAGTTGCCTGTCCAACCAACCAAACAAGCAAGCAAATAAACACTTATCTCCAATAGAGCAGCACAGTTTATGGGGGAGGGTCCTGTTCATTCTCCATCTATATGCACACAAAATTTGTATAGCTATGAAAGCATAAGAATACTGTAAAATAGTTCATATTTTCAAATATATCACAGATTATGAATCATCTGCAATGGAAATTAAACATTTTTAAATTCTGAAACAAGGCATAAATAAATAAACTTTCTTAGGAAATAGTAGTAAATCTGGCAGTAAGTGGCTTGTATCTTAGAGATGTTCATTAAACACCTGAGGTGTACTACTAATGCTACAAGGATTGGAACAGAACTGTTGACTGTAGTCAAAGTTGTCAAGGTAGGGCACATTGGCTATTACTCATCAAATCTTTAGGTTCACTGACAGTGGTCTGCAAGGAAATATAACCTATTCTATGGTAGTATGTGTGATGCCCATGCACTGGCCCAGCAATCAAGGAGCCTCAGTCCTCACCACTAACACCAGTGAGGGGTGTCCATAATGGGAAGGATAACAAATACACACACAGTAAAGTACAATTTCCCTTAAGAGTACACAGAGATCACAGTCAGTCTAGGGCTGGTTTCTCCCTTTCTCTCCAGATCCCCAATAAGACTCCCCACTGGCACAGCTATAGAGTGGGATCCTTAGCCAGGGTCCCAAGCCAAGTCCTCCTAGCACTCTGTCTGTCCAGCCATTGCTTTGTGTCCCTGCCCAAGTACCTCACACACACACACACACACACACACACACACACACACACACACACATACACACTTTGCGATATAATTTATATACAACCCCACAGACACACCTGGGAAAGGCTGGCACAGGTTCACTAGCTGTGCCCCATCTGTCCAGGCTATAAGATAGTAATCACTGCCACCAGGACCCTTGCTTATCAGCTACTAAAAAGGCTCTTACTAAAGGGTGTCCAATTATTACTGTGCAATATTATTATCCAATTAGTATGTGTGACCAGAACTTTTTAAGGCTTATTGAAGTGGCTAGGCCAGTATCACTATATACATGCAATGTACTCTAGAGCTTAAATTATCTCTACACAAAACAGCCACAGTTGAAATTTTTAAAAATATTTAATAATAAATAAAGAACACAAGACAATACTTCTTACTACACAGAGCTAGTCAAGAGTTCAGAGATCACAGGAAAATGCTTAATATAATAGAGTAGAATCGTTGTGACATCAATACAGAAAGCAACTAGTCTAATCTTCCTGCTTCCTAGCTATTTCTAAGAGTGATACTAAAGTCTAAGACCCTACTTACATACAGAGCACAGGCAGAGTGCTGGAGAATCGAATGTTCTCAAGACAAAGGCAAAATGCTTTGATTCTCTCTGACTCTGAGAAAGTCCTTTCAATTGATAATACATCCTGCTGACTCATTTTAGATTGTCTTTCTTAATTCTCTGGTTCCTAGGCTGACAGAAACTCTACATTTACATTTCTTAGTAAGCTTGCACCTGGTTGGGAAACACAGCAATAAACGACATTATAAATGTAAATTCTAGCAATTAACTGTGATCTCAAAACAATGGGAAGAATTCCTTCATCCAGACATCTCACATCTTGGCTCCGAGTTTTGAGATCAAACAATTATACAATGCTTGACTTATCAGCTTTCCTCCAGCAGAGTGCAATGTGGTTACATTTTTGAAGTTCAACATCCAATACAATTTTCTTATTTAAGAGAACAAGCATGGCTTATATTAATATTTACAAATGACAGAATTATCTACAAAATCTTATCTAGCTAGGCTGGCAGACTTCACAAATCTTCACAGTATGTACTTGGAAATGGATGAATTTAGATGTGATGTGTTCTCCCTCCTGCTCATGCAATGTTAAAACATTGGAAGGATTTAGAAAGAAAGATTCTGTGAATCCCATGTTGGTTAGCTTTTGTTGTCCTCTACAAAGATAAGCTCATACTAAATTTTTCTGAATGTCACTTAAATGAATATGCATTTTGTAAGTTTAAACTACAAAAGAAGTTTGAATTTTTAGCCTTCCTTTTATTGCATACATTAGCTGGCACACTGGGTTCCTATTAGCTTGTCAAATACTCAAAAGAGCGAACGCTCTTTGAGTGACCGCTAATAGACGAAACCACAAAACGTCGGATGGATGGAACAGCGACTTTTTTTCCCAGGGAAAAAAATCACTGGGACATTGTTGGCACTTTGCAGTTTCCTCCACTGTGGTGCAATCTCATAGTTGGTATACTTAAGTAGGGGTGGTGTGGGGGGCACAGCCCTGCACAATCCCCCCCCCCATTTTGTTTGTGAATTTTGTTTTTTTTTTTGTTTTTTATTGGGGTTTTTTTGTTTTTTTTTGTGGAACAGCGATTTTTTTCCCCAGGGAAAAAAATCGCTGTTCTGGCCGTTCAACTTTTTGTGGTTTCGTATATTAGCTGTCAATCAAAGAGCGTTCACTTTTTTGAGTGTTGAACAAGCTAAAATGAACTTGGCACACTTTACAGCTTTTTATGTAGTGTGTAACAAGACTGTTTGTGATTACACCTCAGAAAAATACATCTGTATTTTACAACAGTAATAGCTGCAAGTCACTCCTTTTGTCATAAAAGTTGATACTTCATTGGATGTCAGTCTACTAGAGGTATTATTAAACCTATATTCTATGCCAAGTCTTCATGCCCTTCTTATGTCCTAATGGAATCTTATCCACAGAGTTCCATCACATAGCTAGGTGAATTGGAAAAGGGACAAAGTTCTCTTTTAATGGTATTGACAAAGTAAGACATAAAGGACATTTACAAAGATTGGCATAAATATCCACCTACCTTAGAACAATTATGAGTTATAAGCCCAAAGACTTTATTCAGAACTGAGCTTAATGAACATTTTAAGATTTAGATTTTTTTTTGCAAGCTGATGGAGGTTTTTTTTGTCATTCTTTTGGATGGTTTTATTTATGTCATTAACATTACTGACAGGAAGTTATTTATGGTTTTGCATTAATATATGTATAATAAATGTTTAATGTATGATTTATTATAATATTTTGTGTATAAGATAATCTAATTTAAACATTTGATATAAAGGAAATTATATTAAATTTAAATCAGATACTCAAATGTAAGGGAGCAGAGTCACCCTGATGAAGATGCTCCACCATTAAAACTGGTTTGTGGTGTGTGTTTCTGTCCTTGGTTTCCTTTGCAACTGTAGAAATAAAGTTTTTGTAACCTGTGTAGTTTGTCTTTCTTGTGAAGGACTTTGGATCATTTTGAGCTTCAGCACACTCCAAGTATATTGGTTCTTCCATGAGTAGTGAATGTTGAATGTTTAGATTGCCCCTTGGTGTGCATGTACTATGGGTGTAGGTGTGTATATATGGAATACCTGTTTGTCCAGGACTGCTTCCTGTTTCATGTCCATTTTTTCAGGAGAGTTTGCCTCTGTTTGACCATGGATAGGATAAAGTGGGTACAGAAAATGAACTGACAGATATTGTAACTCTTCAAGACATTTAATATTTACATCCAAGCTCACCAGAATCTCAGTGGCAAAGCCTGGTCCAGACTAAATTTTCAGTTGCATTTATTTTTCTGTGCACTTGTCAACTTATAGAAGGGCTGGTATGCCTTAGAAGCTGATTCTAACACTGGTGTGATGTCTATAAATGAATACATTTAGGTGAATTCTTTTCTAGCAAGCATGTGCTGCTTAATTGGTTCAATATACAGAGCTAGCAAAACAGTTGGTGCTATAAAACAGTACATTGAAGAAGTCTGCTTTGCTCAGCTTCTGAATATCATGAAATGAAGTACACTGGGATGGGCTGTGTAGTAGAGAAGCAAGATTAGACAGCTGATGTTGCTGTTGTTTACATAAAGCGTGGCTGTTTGATAAGGAATATCATTAGGTGAGATCTCTGTAGAATGACAGCTTTGCTGGAACACAAAGGAAATGGTTGCCACGTTAATTATTAGGTCCATCTTTCATCAACGCACACTTCAAGCAATGCAACTTGATGACTCTACTTCAGTCTGAATTTTCCACATCAGGGAACGGGAAGCAGAATGATTTTCTCTGATGTGGCAACCACAATGTTCATTATATTAGAAGGGACAATGCAATGCTTCTTTCCCTTCAAAGAGTATATGGAAGGATCATGCTATTTACAAAAATCATTTATGTTGTTCAGGAAAGTGCTGTCTCTCAAAAACAAAAAGAATGAAATTTCCAAATTAAGCAGTTGAATGTGAATCAAAACAATCACAGAAGGAGAGGCACTGTCCCCAGGACTAGTTGTACAAGTACCCATTCAAACCGCAAGAAGAATGCTAAATAAATGAATTAGTAAACTGTGTACATATATACATGCATGCCTGCACACACAGACATATACATACACATTTATAAATATATACATTATGACAGTTAATTATTACAGAAAATAACACTGTATGTGAGAGATGTAAATGTACAATTTTCTTGGAGGCAAAAATCTCACATACAAATAAGGTTGTCAGGAATACCCACACTACATCCCTCGCACAGACCTCTCACCACACACACACACACACACACACACACACACACACACACACACACACACACACACACACACACACACACACACAGATTGCCTTATGCTGAGTCACTTAAAATAAACCTGCCCAAATCTCCAAATCTCAAAATCTCTAGAGCCACCTAACAGCAACACTGATGCTCAGCAAGCACTAAAGCACACACCAAAAGCAACATCAAACATCTCACATAAGCATAAACCCAATGGTCCCCAAAGAGCAAAGCCCATAAGGTAAGCATATACTTTACTTAATATTCTTGTCATTGGGGATTCTGTTGTGTTACACACAGATGCCCCACTCACCAGGCAAGACAAGGAGAAGATAAAGTTTAGTTCCTAACTGAAGCCAAGATCTGCAGTATCATGCACACACTCTAGTCACTGCACCCCAGGTATGAATATGATTCTGTCATAGTCCATGTGAGTGTAAATGACCTGAGACATACCTCACTGGACTATATGAAAAGAGATATAATGGATCGCTCAGAATATGTATCACAGATAGGCACAAGACTTGCTCTGAGCAGCATTATACCTTCACCAATTATGATGCCACAATATGAACATAAAATGATTGATTTTCATAATTGGTTTGTTTTCTGTTTTCACTCCAGGGGCTTTCAATATCTGTTAGCATGGGAGGATATAGTAAACAGACCACATTGCTTTGCCAAAGGTAGGCTGCACCTGTCCCCTTAGGCTTTCAGATAGTGGCTAAAACTTTATCCAGCCCCTTAGAGATTTTTTAGTTGATGCTAAAAAGAAAAACTACCAGCATAGTGAAAAAGTCTCTGAGCAACCTTAAGGTGTTGCAATCGAATGCCAGGCATGTAAACAAAAAACTACACCCTTCAAGACATCCTCACTCTGGAGAATGTAAACAACTGAGCCATGATTGAGACTTGGTTTAAAGTATAGAGAGTACTCTGGCAGTGCCAGGCTACATAGCCTTCCATATATTTAGTCTAACAAATGCAAAGACTGCAACCAACAGTGGAGGTATCTTGCTCTGTTAACAGCAAACATATCTCTAGTTTGGTTAAATGGGATGATACTATGGAGCTCATCCACTGGCAAGTCACTATAGATAAGGTCCCTTACCATATCATGGCTTGCCAAAGGTCCCCATCTAGGCCACTAGAGGGTCACGATTCTTACCAAATCCTGATAGAGGTGCCCATCATCCAGTGAAACAGCCTATTCATGGGTAATTCTAATTACCTCTCTATATACTGGGAAATGTATGTGGTGCAGTGGTTAGCGTTGCCACCTCACAAAAAGAGGTTCTCTGGTTCGATCCTCAGCTGGGGTGCCTTCTGTGCAGAGTCTGCATGTCCTCCCTGTGGTCACGTGGGTTACCTCCGGGTGCTCCGGTTTCCCCCCACATCCCAAAGACATACTGTAGGTGGATTGGACACTCTAAATTGGCCCTAGGTGTGAATATGTATGTGTGCCTTCTGTGGAAGGTTGGGCAGTGGGCTGGCAACCCAACACTGTAAAACTTCACTGCCAATCATGTGCAGACAGTGATCCGCTGTGGCGACCCCTAACAGGGAAAAACCGAAAGAAGAAGACTGGGAAACTTACAATGTCTCAAACTCACAAGCACAATGCTTCCTGGACTTTATTAACACTAATCTTTGTAACATGCATGCATGCTCCAACCAGAGGATTAAATATACTGGTTCTGGTACTCACCAACATGGGAGTGTGTTGCAGTCCCCCTTCCTCACAAGTAAACTTGGATCACAAAGCTGTCTCCTTTAAAGAAAAAATCAACCAGGAAAACCCAGCTAAACCAGTAACAATTAGTAAATGTTCTATGGTAAACTACATCCCATTAAGAGACATTTTGTCAAAATTGAAGGCTCCCCCTAACTCGAGACTACAGCTGTCTATGCAGAATTATTCCTGGAGTCCCTATACAAGCATGCGAATGGCTGCTTAGAGACTGCACTACCTTCCAGAAATAAACCCAAAACAAGCACTAAAAGCAAATCTCACTGGTAGAATCCTCACCTAAACAGGGTATATAATAAAAGAAGAAATGTCATAGCCAAAATCAGGAAGAGCAGCTGCCTTAAAGACAAGTGCTGACTTGTAAAACTAAAGTCTGATTAAGTCCAACAAGTCCAAGTACTAGACCAGGGCAATCACAAGACCTTCTTCAGCTGCGTCTGGAATGCTACCTTCACTGATCCGAGTGATGTAGTAAATCTACTGGCTGATAAATTCAGCTCAGATTTCAACCCCAACTCCACCCCCCCCCCCAAGATCCACCAGGTGAAATCCCCTCCAACATACATCCCATCGCTATTAGCAGAGACCGAGTTATGGCAGCACTAGCTAAAGCCAAGAACACTGCCTTTATGGGTCCTGACAACATCCCCAGTTGATTCCTGAACAGTCTAAAACATGACTTATCAGGACCACTTCAGGCACTCTTCAACTACAGGCTTGAAATGGGCTATGCTTAAAGTGAATGGAGGACTGCAACAGCCATTCCTCACCTCAAGAGCAGACCATCAACCGACCCCAGGAACTGCAGACCCATCAGTTTAACAAGCCTAATATGAAATGCATTATTGGTAAACAAGGATATTGGCAACCTACAGACACTGGATCCTTCCCAGTTTGGTTTTGTTAAGGGAAGGTCATGCCTACCTGACCTGTTAGACTTCTTTGAAAGGGTCATCAAGGTAATGGATGATGGTAAAATAGTACCTATTGCATATTTTGACCTGGATAAGACATTTGGAACAAAACCCCACTCAGGCATTGTTAACAAGCTCTCTCAGGTAGGTGTAAAGCCCTTCATAACTTTCTGGATTGCTGACTGGCTCACAGACAGGACCCAAGAAGTCAGGATTGGTGAGACCACCTCCACCAAGAGACCAGTCACCAGCAAAGTAACACAGGGCTCCATACTGGGTCTAATCCTGTTTGGCATCTACTTGCTGGAAGTCAAGTCTAATGTTCAAGGCCTATGGCTCACCAAGTAAGCAGATGACTGTAATTTGGCTCTATTATAGATTCACCCCAAGACACCCACATCTTTCAAGATGGTTTAATACAAATAAGTGACTGGTGCCAAAGCCATGACCTAAAAATCATTGCCAAACAATGCCTTAAATGTTGTTTAGGAATTTTTCAGCCCATTGATAAAACACCTATAACAGTAAATCCAGTAGTAGGGGATCTAGGAACATATGTAAACAGCAGTCTGACCTTTTACCAACATATAGCTAATATAATAAGAAAATCATTCTATGTCGCTCAACTTATAGGCAAGTGTGAGGCATCCAGGTCCAAGGAAGTTATAGTACCACTCTACTCAGCCATTATCAGACCTATCATTGAATATGATGCCCTGTTTAACATTTATCTGACTAGACACTTTCAACATTTGGAACATTCATGAAGGTTTCTTACCAGGAGAATTCAGGGTATGAATACACTGTGTTATACTGATCAGCTAAAGGCTCTGTCTCTGTATTCAGCCTCCTGTAGGCTATTAAGATGGGATCTTTGTCTGGCCTACAGGGCTTCCTCAGAACTAGCCCTGATGGATCTGGTGCACATGCACAAAGCAAAAAGCAATAGAAACATTAGATCCAGGGATCTGAACTTCACCTGTGAAATAAACAGACCAAGGAGAGACAGATATGTGTCCCAAAGGATCCCCACACTATGGAATAAGCTTCCCATCCATATAAAATACAGTTCATCTCTGACCCCTTGCAAATGAAAATGTACCCCTGTTCTGGACCCCATGTCCCTTATTGACAGAGGCTGTCAATATGAAAAGTTATTATCCTAACAACCCCACCTACAAATCCCTAGTTACCTCCCTACTAATATGCCCCCCCCCCATATAGAAGCCCACAATACTTAGGACCCAAATTGTTTGGGATATGTGGCTAGGCTTTTAAGGGCCCTAGTGGTTGTTTGCCTAGTAACAACCTATGAACCTTTGAACATAAAATAATTATATTAACATTCTTTCCAACAAAAGAGAGGCCAGGTGTCTGTCTACAAGGCTTGTGACCTAGGTTTTGGAATGGAGTCAGGTAGCTTGTAGGGTTGGCAAAAGGAGTAGGATGAAGTGGATGATGGTCATCTCCCTTATCCTTGGGGAAGGTTTGAGGAATCTCAGTGATGCCCAGACAGCCTTTGATGTAGATCTGGAGCCTTGTACTTCTCATGAGTTCCTCAGTTAAAAAGTGGCTTCATAATGTCCAGCTAATACTCAGTTCTAAAACAACAAAGTTACTGCTATTTGTCCCCATATTATTCATGCCTGACAGTAAATTTCAAAATCCTTTCACAAAACAAAACTGAAATTAAAGTAGTCTCCCATATAAAACTTCTGATTGTAGATGATAACCTTAAATTTAACCTGTACATTCAAAGTGACTTAAAAGGGTCACCAACAATTTGGAATGCTCTGCAGGCATAAACACTTCCTTAGCAACACCACCAAAACCACTCTGGCTACTACCTACCTTTTCCCCACCTCTCTCATATGGTGCACCCATCCTTACCAACCTTCAGGATACAGTTAAAAATAAGCTGGAGGCATGCTATAATGAGGTTGCAAAATTTGCCTGTAGCAAACAATACAATATCCACCAGTGCATTCCTATTAAGATATTGAATTGGCTCAAACTGCCCCACCATGCTTGACTGCATAATCAGCAATATGTTGTTGTCTTTCGGCTTTTCCCAGTTAGGGTTCGCCACAGCAGAACTCCGGTCCGCTAATGATTGGCAGTAGATTTTGACGAACGCCGAGATGCCAGCTCGACGTTCAACCTTCAACGAAGGCACGCCCATTTACGCATGTCTTTCAAACACCCATCCAACCACGGGGATGACATGCAGACTCATATAATATTGAATATTTCTTAAGATGTGCAACATGTACAAATATCAATGACAGTTTTCTTCAATAACATCAGACTTCACTTGATGCCATGCAGTAGCTTGTAAATCACTTAGTTTTGAAATATTAAATACATGTGAAAGTATTACTTATTTTCACAATTACTAACAGACAACTAGCAGTAACTCCAGTATAATGTGGTATAAATGAACAATGACAATGATTTTTTCTGTCACCTGCCATGACATTTCACACGATACCCATCTGCACATGTAGGTCTCCCGAATATAAGCATAAGTATGAAAATATGAACAACAAGTGATAAACAGCCATTCATTTTTCTACTACAGGATATCATCAATTACAAATATTCATGTAATTTTGTTAGTTTCTCCTTGACCTTTCTAATCTGGCCAACTGTTAGGTGGTAAATCACTTTGTTACAGAAGCCAGACCCAAAAAATGTTATAGCACCATAAGGCACTATGGGTGTTAACTGGAAGTATACAATAAGACACCATAAGCTTGAATAATTGATTTGATCCCCCACTCCTTGGGCTACTGCCACAGCTAGGAAAAGTCATTGGCCATCACATGAGTGAAAGCTGAAGGCTTCATGCTCATTATTCAGTACTTCTGTATTATCACAACCACATTTTGAAGTCACCGTTATTCCTAAAGTTATACCGAAAGTACTTTATACTGCAGTGGGAAGGGGTGTCTAAACTCCAAAAAGTTTTGCTATCACTTTGTTTGTGAAACAGCGAGAGGGGAAAAAAAAGGCAAAACGTTCCTCCTCATGGGTATGATCCTTTGCCCGTTAGAGTACATTTATTATTTTAATGGGATGAACCATTTCAGGAGATGGGATAGTTCTTGCTGGTATAAGCTCTTCTAATGACAACTAATCCCAAGTACCCATAAAAGATTACTACAGTGAGTAATCTAAATACAAGTGAGATATATGGGTATGTAAAAAATGTGAGTTGGAGTTGTGGTGAGATGTTTATGGGAATATGGATTGTATTAGCATTCTATACACAAGGTAATTATTAGGGTGAAGAATCGGGTACTAAGCTTGTTAGGTGTAACAAACCAAAAACCCGGTAAAATGTAATTGTCAGACACAATATAATTTTTTGGAAAATGTTATCAACACACACATTACAGATTCTTACTACAGGTATTGTTTACAGTTCTAAACTGCATTTCTAAAACCAATAACTCATAACTGCACGTAGTACTGATAACAGAGCTATGCATCTACTTAGCTAATTCAAAAGGACAGATTTAATTTTACGTTAATTCATTTTCTTTTTTTTATGCTTTGGCAAACATTTTTATAAAAGGATGTATTCTTATGATTTCACCATGAAAGATTGACTATTGGGAAGCCTGTTCTTAATTTCCAAAGTGCTAAACCAAACAGCAAATTACTCTTTTCCCTTCTTGCGCGTTAGTTATGCAGTCAAACGCGGAACATTAACTAAAACGCATACTCATTTAACATTTTTCTAACAAGCTTAGTACCCGATTCTTCACCTTGCCAATTTCATTGTGTATATAACAATAATATTGCTATCACTTGCATCTTCATGTTCTAAAGAACACTTGCAGCTGCCACAGAAATGTGGTTGTGATAATACGTAAATACCCATTATTCCATACTGGATCCCTCACTCTCTGAGTCATTCACACAGTTAGGATAAATTATCAGCCATCACAAGAGTCAAAGCTCTCAGGCTTCATGCTCATTATTCCTTATTGG
The DNA here is from genome assembly GCF_019279795.1 of Protopterus annectens. Classification (NCBI taxonomy): domain Eukaryota; kingdom Metazoa; phylum Chordata; order Ceratodontiformes; family Protopteridae; genus Protopterus; species Protopterus annectens. Next base: position 1,874,058,492 of record NC_056741.1, on the reverse strand, counting down.
ATCCCTCAGTCCTTAGGCCAGTCCCCTGGTAGGGTAAATCACTGGCCATCACATGAGTGAAAGCTTATAGGATTCCTACTCATTATTCCTTACTGGATCCCTCGCTCCTTAGCCCTGTCCCACAGCTAGGATAAATCATCAGCTATCATAAGTGAAAGCTCCCATGCACAGAGCTCCTCTTCAATCAACCACTCTTCCTGGTTCTAGTACAAAGTTACCATTGCGGTCCACTTCCCAAGGATTTAGTGGTCTACTCCGCAAAGGGTTATGTCTAGGGGATCTTGGAAAGAGCAACTGGGGAATTCCAGGGATGGATAACAGTAGAATCCGCAGGGTATCACTCTATTGCTGCATGTAGTAAGGCACAGTGTATAAAAAAAAGAACTGTATTAATTTTTATCACATTATTTCATTAGCCCTTAACAGCACAGAGAAACGGAATGTCTGCCAAGTTGTAGTCCTGCTGCTGCATACACAGCATAACATTTTGGTCTCCTTAACTGTGTCATCCTGAACAAACTGCTGATGTCAATCTTCCTGATCATTTTTTTTTCCCTTCCTTCTTATCTCCCCTTTAGAAAGAGTGTGGAATACAATCAGAAGTCAATGAATTCTGCCATGAAAAAAATAAAATCATTTGATTCAGACCTTGGTGGAACAAATATCCTTGAGCCACTTCAACACATTTTTTCAAAGTCCCTAAAAAAGGGTTACAGTCGCCAGGTTTGTTGTGTTGCTCTGCAATAATTTGAAGAGTTCTTTGCTGTATATCTGTGATCTGCATATGTAACCAGCTAAAAATGTGTCTGTTTTAATTCTTTTTATACATCCACATGCAGTGAATTACAATAATGTGCATGATTTTTACCATATTTGTATAATATTCCAAATAATGTGGACTGTATAACTCACTACAGTAGTTAATTTAATAGCAGCATGGTACTGCAGACTGATTGAGCCTTTTTTAACAAATAAACAGACCTTGACCTGAATAAAATACACTATTTTAATCATAACTTACTTATTTTAAGAAGCTGAACAACAATATCAAAAGAAATGTTGGCATTGTATATTATATACAGGACGCCATTTGTTACTCACAACATTAATGCAAGCGAATGGAAAACAGCTACAGTCATTTCCATGCATAAGGCAGGACCTGTCACAGACCATGGCAATTACAAATCCATAAGTCTGACCAGCCTCATATGTAAAACCATGGAATGATTTATCATGAAACTAATTAATAAGGGCATAGCGAACCTCCAAACACTGGATCCATCTCGGCTTAGATTCTTCAAGGGCAGGTCATGCTTATACAACTTGGTAGATTTTTTTGAAAAGGTCACCAAAGCAACAGTTAATGGTAAAATGGTGCACACTGCTTACCTTGACCTGACCAAAGCTTTTGACACAATCCCCTACTCAGGCATAGCAGAAAAGTTAAATAAACATCTGTGTTGCCCACTTGATTGCCATCTGGCTCACAGATAAGACTCAGGAGATACATAAAGAGAGTGGTCAACGGTGGAGTCCTGTAGGGTTCTGTGTTGGAATATCTCCAGTTTGGCATCTACTTCTCTGAAGTAAATTCAATACCACAGGGTTCTGGCTGAATAAGTTTGTGATGACTACAAGCTTGGAGCTGTCATTGAATCCCCAAATGACTAAGCCATTCTACAGAAAGATTTGTTCCAAATAAATAACTGGTGCCAAAATCATGGACTGAAACTAAATGCCAAAAAATGCATTATTGCATCCTTCGAGAAGTCATGTACCCAAAGGAACTACCATATTAACAATACTTCCCTAAGAGTTGACCCAGTTGTTCAGGATTTGGGAAGTTATTGTGGATAGTGATTTAATTTTTGACCAACATGTCCATTACCTTAAGAGAATTCTTCTATACTGAGCAGTTTATAAACAAAGGGATTGTGTCTAATTCTGTGATGCCATTGTCCCCATTTACTTAGTCCTCATTAGGTCAGTCATTGAGTATAATGCCCCCTTTGACATGCATCTGCCTAGACACATGCAACAACTGGTAAGCCCACAAAGATACCTAACTAGAATGATACAAGGCCAAAATAACATGTCATACATGGACTGACTCAAAACCCTGTCACTATACTCAGTATCCTAAAGACTGCTAAGAGGTGACCTGTGTCTGGCATACAGAGTATCCTCCAACCCAACACTGATGGACCTACTGCAAATCAGTGAGTTAAATGGCATCAGAAATACTTGGGCTAGAGATCTAAACCTGTTCTGCAAAATCAGCATAATGGTTTGGAGGGACAGGTGTATTTCGCAGAGGATACTGCTACTCTGGAACAGACTCTCCATCCGTGTAAAGTAAAGCACATCCCTATCGATATTCAAGTACAACTTAGACCTGTGGATGGGCAATATAAAATTTACCACAGACCTGCCCCCTGTAATACTAATGGACAGAGGCAACTCCTGAATGCTTTATCCCATGCATAGATCCCCTCAAATTATCTAAGTTGTGATCCCAGTTATTCTCACTAGGGGTAATATTTAATTATCAATCATGTGGTGCTAAGACAAATCTAGCCTCAAATGGGCTAGGTTAATGCAAGCACTGGAAGGGACATTGGCTAGACTGAAAGTGGCCTACAAGGGCAACTACCCTAGTACTTACCTATGAACCTACAATATTGCTTAAACAGGGGTACCAGCAGTGATATTCCACTTTGCAGTCAAAAGGTGTAGTTTATAATGTTTTTTTCTGTCCTATTGCCTGCTAACTGAGGCCTCCCTTCTTCAGAAGCCATCATCCAGGCAGCCACCAGGGGATATTAATTTCCTAACTGACTCCATAGTGACTATTTTAAGCACCATATTTCTGCAAGGAAGTTCAGGTTCTCTCCCGATTTGTGTCTGCTCCCTCACACACACCTTCAAGGGCTCCCATCACAAGCTTGGAAGGGCAAACTCATGTCTTCCTGGTCTTGTGATTACAGTTGTCATAGGTTCATAGGGTACTTACTAAGCTAATGATCCATGAGGCTGTTCAGAAGCCTAGCCATGCATTCCTAATACTTTTTTTTTCCCAATTAACACAGAGCCCCTTTTATTTTGAGTATAAATACTTCAGAGATAGGAAGACATTTACATATTACCCATGTCCATAAGGGAAAAGAGTGCCATTGCAAGAGTGAACTTGCATTTTTCAATTCACTCATCCAGAGCATATTTAAAAAGAGTAAGCCATGTACTTTGCCTTACATAGAGAGGAAAACATTTCCAGAGAAGTGGTATTTACTATGAGATGTAGTTATCCCTCCAGCGTGTTCTATTTAAGTTGTAGAAGAGATTAAGACTTCCTGTGTGGGTATTTCTGTCACTATTAGAATTGCCAATATGTGGTAGATCTGAAAGGAAGGGGTTGGCAAGAGGTCCTGTAAACGAGGCAGAGATCACTCCTCAGTAGCCCATCTTTCGGCTTTTCCCAGTTAGGGGTCGCCACAGCGGAACTCCGGTCTGCTCATGACTGGCAGTGGATTTTTACAGTGCTGAGTTGCCAGCCCACTTCCCAACCTTCAATGAAGGCATGCTCATTCACGCTTGCACCTATCTGCATGTCTTTAGCGTCACTCAACCGCGGGGAGGACATGCAGACTCCACACAGAAGGCGCTCCAGCCGAGAATCAAACGGGAGAACCTCTTGCTGTGAGGCGACAACACTAACTGCTGCACCACAGCGGCTTTACTTCTCAGTAGCCCATAAGATACCAAAAAGAAGGACAGGGATTTGAGAATATCAGTCTAGCTTTTGTGATTTAGGTCCTCAATTTTCTTAGTGAGGATATATTGAGTATTGTCAGGTTTTTGGACAGGTACATTAAAAAGGGGGAATTGTAGTCAATAATTGACATAATAACTGCAGAATCCAGCGGAATGATAACCTCCCAATCCTGGATGCCATAAATGTAGTAAACACACTTTATGGTTACCAAGGAGTACAGTCTGGTTAAGTGACTTGCTCAGCATCACACAGCAAGCAAATGGAGATAGAAAGAATCAGATCCTGCACCCTTGACTATAGGAAACAGCTTATTAAGGGCTTAGAGCCATAGTTCTCTGCTCTAAGTGTCATGTAAGCCCTCACTCATATACAAGGAATTTGTTTGAATAGTATCCCATTTTCCTACCCCAGGATGAGAGAGTTGCCATGGGTTCCATATTGTCACCCTGCTCTGCATTGTTCTTCCAGTACCTGTAAAAATAGTTAAATGCAGGTTATCTGGGTCACATTCATGGCTTCACCCCCTTTACATCAGAGCTAGGTGAAGCTTTTAGGAATTAGAGAAACCTTTGGGAAAGTGTATTTTAACCCCGCAACCTTGATAAACTTTTTGAAGGGAGTTTGTAAAACTGAGAAGAATTATACCGGTTTCATTTTACCTTTGAGATTAGGCACCATTTTTATGAACTGTTTTTTTTTTTTTTTCTATTCTTAGATAAACAGAAAAGTCATTTGCACAGGGTGGAAGCCTGCAGCAGCTACAAGAACTGGACTTTCAGGTTGGGGAACTAAAGGTTAATGATACCGAGCAGAAAGATATCAATTAAATTTGGAATGTGTCTTGTGTGAATTTAAAAGTCCCATGACGTGATGAGTGAGAGAATTGTTGACTTAGCAGCAAGTTGTTGTTTTTTTTTTGGATAGTTGTGAGCTTGGGTATAACTGATAGTTGAAAACATCATGGGTACAGTGGGACAGAGGGAAATAGATAGTAGTCAGGAAGAATGTGAAGCTGGAATTGACATTTCAGGGGGCAATATTGTCCACAGGAAGAATCTGGTTGCCTCATCTGTAATACCATAGAGAGGTAGCTTAGTATTTTATCTAGCTGCTTGATTAATAATCATTTAATATGTGCCCACAAAACTATTACTGACCAGCTGAATGAAGCTTTGTTAATACAAAAACATATAACTTAAACCACAAGATTTGCTCATCTTGGAGTTAATTATACAGGGGGTTATGAATCAGGGGATGTGAAACAAGGAGTCTTGCAGAAAAGTGTTCTGACGGAGTTGGTTAGTCTTTAATGAATGTGTTTCAAATGATGCTTGCATTGTAATGTGAGCAATGTTTATGTATCTATGTACACAGCACATATGTGGCTGCATCCATACTTTCGTTTGTAGTGTCAGTGTTTATCTGTTCATGCACATTATACTTAACCAGAAAGTATTTTAGGCTGCCAAGCAACACAGGATTTTAGAATACTTTGGTTTATTTTGCTGAATATTTTCTGGTACTTGGTAAAGATGTTAGTAGTTCTACATTGCATATTTGAGTGTTTTATGTATGAACCATGTGGCCAACAACTGAAAGATGTGCTAAATTCTCTTTTCTTGAACCACAGTTGTGTGCATGGAGAACACGTGCTGCGATCTGTTCATCCGTTCAGATTTATGTATGCAACTGGAAAAACCAAACTGAAGTGTCTTAAGTTTCATCAAGCATCCACATCGATGTGGGAAGCAATCTTCATCTCACCTTTTGTGGGGTTTTACCAGTATGGGTTAGATTTCTTATAACAGTAGCTGATATTTAACCCCCGCTTCCTACTACTAGAACTGTTTTTGCACAGGCACTTAATTCTTTCAAGAAGAATATTTCATATCTCTTTGTAGCTTTTACAGCACTACATCTGAAACCAAGCTGTAAGGACACAGAGCAATTCCAGAAAACAGTGGTTGCTTAGGTTATTCACAGTAAAGCAATTTATATTCAGAACTGGTATCAGCTTCTCTTGATTTTTGATTACTTCACACACCAGGCACCTCAGCATTTTGCTTTCTAGGGGAACACTGTACAGTCTACTTGTTTTGCTTTTGTAAAGTGTTATTTTAATTAAATGTCCCTGTGTAACAAACTTTGCCACCTCCTGCATTAGATCATGTGTCTACAATGTTCTCTGTTCATTGCATAGTTACTGTGACACCCCCTGAATTAGATCATGTATGTGCAATGTGCTCTGTTCATTGCATAGCTACTGCGACACATCCTGCATTAGATCATTTATGTGCAATGTGTTCTGTTCATTGCATAGTTACTGTGACACCCCTTGCATTAGAGCACATATCTGCAATAAGTTCTATTCATTGCATAGCTACTGTGACAGCCCCTGCATTACAGAATGTCTGTGCAATGTGTTCTATTCATTGCATGGCTACATACTGTGACACATTTTTCACACTGATGCTCTTCGTAACTCTGTTGCTGCCTGTGAAAATGTAAAATGGGACTACATTATCCAACGGTCAAACACAGTCAGTTAGTTCATCACTTGCACTAGTTCAGTGGTTTCTCTGTAGAATTCCCCTTGTCTATGTTTCTGTACTGCCCTGATACAGTTTCATCTGTGTTATGCCACATATATGATGTTTATATCATGCTTGTTTGTATCTTGCTACATTCAATTTCATGTCATCAGTGTATCATCAGCTACCATCAGCTCCTCTCCTCACCAGGTCTATTGGACCCATCTTATCCTCTTCCAGGCACAATATGAGCCATGTTTGAGGCCAGTGAGGAGATTGAGGACACTGATACAACATCATACTACTGCCAGGGACTGCACCCTCTCATCTTCCCATGATGCAGTAGCTTTGCAAGTTTTGCAACTGCTGCCTTTCAGAGGTGCATGCACACTTCTGTGCATGTGCAACCTCCCAACCAAGCAGCATTCCTCTTACAGGATGAGCCTATCAGGTTCTTGAGCCTTGGCTGCCTTCCATTCCCCTGCAAGGATGAGATGATGTCGACCACTCACTTCCACACTCCCTTCCCATCTGGTCCCTCCAGCAGCCATTTTGTTACTTGAACATGGGTCATCTGAGGTGAAGTAAAGGCTTTATCCTTTTGTGTTGTGAGGCAAACTGTATCTTGCATTCCTTGTTCTTCAGATGTGCAAGCTTAGCTCAGCATGTTATCCTGCACTTTATAAATTAATTTCTCCACAATTTCCTATAGTCCTCCACGTTGTTATTTAGAGCTGCCCTTTAGATGTTTTCTGGTGCTATACTGTCTGCACTGTTTCTACACAGCATAATGCAGCCTTCTTTGGACTACTGTTTGTTGCCTACATGTCAATGCACTGTCTGTCTATTGCTTCTATTTGTACATTTTAGGTATACAGAGTTAACACTGTTATGCAGCTTTATCTCCATGACTCCCTACATTTTTAAGAACACTTCCTGAACTGATGTAATTTGTAGTTTATATGATAAAAGTAATAACCCTTGCTTAATTTTGAAAAGAGAAACAGTTAAGAAACCTGTAGATACACTGAGAGGAAGTAGATGTTAAGTTTTTAAAAGAAAGAAACAATGACAAAAATGAGACAACAGATGTTTACATTTTAATGAAGTGCAAATGTTGAGTAGCTGAATGTCATGTCATAGATGGTTTCAATGAAAGCTATTAACTAACAGCAGACTGTTTGAAATGGGATTTGGCACAGTTACTGTATTTTAAGGGATTGGAGTTACCCATAACAGAAGATGTACAAAGTTTCCCTCTGGTTAGGGGGTCTGCCCTCTCCCACTCATATCCATGTTGATAGTAGTGTTCCTTTTTTACTGAATGCTGTTTCAGAAAGTTTGCTGTTTGAAAAAAATACATTTAGTACTTTTGTTTTATTAAATACAAAGAGGATATTTCAGGACATTAAGATGCAGAATATAATATAAGCAATTCTAATGTACAAGTGAAAAAAACATAATGGGATCATTGACATTGTAGAAATGGAAATGGAACCATGAGATTAAGCACAGTAGGAATCATTCGACCATTATTGCTATTAACAAAGCAAATACCTAAAAAAAAATAATGCCATAACTTCTAGGATTTGTTCTAGGTAAAGTGTAACATTTGCATTTTTAAAACTTCTTGGATCTGAGTTCAAAATGGCCACTGTTCTGTGAGCACTGCTATCACCCAGGTCTCTGATATACCCTGGATTAAAACAAACCCAGAATGCAATGCAGAATTAATAATACAGAAATAACTATAGATATTTACTGCTAATATCATCCAGCAAACAAAAGAGGAAAAAAAAGTGACAGATTCAGCTCAGAAACAGCAGGATTAACTAAGATTTCTGAATAACAGCTTAAGCCATGTGCTACTAAGGCCCTGCATCTGACTGCAAGATTGGTAAAACACTATACAGCAAGATGCCAAAAGAGGAAGATAATATGGAAACAACAACAACTAAGACCAAATTCTCAGTGCTAGCCTCACCTGAGAAAGACACAACTTCAAAAAGACAAAAGACAACTAAACAAACTGACAACTGTAAAAATACAAATAAATCCAAGACAGACCAGCCAGCTAATCTGGAAGACATAAAATCTGCCTTATTACCTATTCAGCAAGCAATAAAGGACTTATTACAATTTCAAACCTTTGGTGACTCATTCATCCAAATAATATCCAGAATGGAAAAATCTGAGTCCAAAATAATAGATAATGAAATAAAAATAGACTCTATTTCTCAAAGAACTGATGCCCATGACAAATAAATATAAAACTTACAAGCAAAAATAATAGACCTGGAAGCAAGATCTCGAATTAACAATGTCATCATCAGAGGAATACCTGAAACTGTACTTCATAACAATCTAATACCAACAATCAAGAAAATAATAAATTCCCTGCTAGAGGAATCTGAAGAAATGCAGCAAATAACAATAGAGAAAGCCCACAGAGCGCTGAGGGAAATGCAAACACCATTGAAACCAAAACCTGTCTATATTAAAATATTAAACTACCAAGATGTAAATAAAATCATACTGGCAGCAAAGGAAAAAGGCACACTCACCTGGAATAATAATAAAATCTCCTTTGCTCAAGACCCCCCAATACAAATAAGACAACCAAGACAACTACTATCTCCATACTGCAGGTTCCTAATAGAAAAAAAATCAAATTCCAGATGAAATATCTAAATAAATTAAGCTTCTACATCAAAGAGGTTAAATACATGGTTGCTAACCCCAAAGAGGCAAAAGAGACAATACTGGCCATTTTCAAGCAAATTCCACCTCCAGAAGTGAAATAAATCCACAAAATACGATAAAGGACCCTTGGGTGAAAAAATGACCCCATGCACGAGCACTCTAGCTGGGATCCAACTCTGAAAGCTTCCCCGTGCTGTCTAAGCCCTTAAATCCACTATGTGAGCCATGAGGAACATAGGAAAAGGAATTACGGCCAGGGTAGGAACCAAAAATCAACTTCCGTTTCCGATGCGCGGATATAGGAAGGAACCTCCTCTTGGGACACTGGTCTGCAAAATCAGTCCCCCTATGATTTTGAGGCTCCATTAAGAACAGTCAGACAAAATGGATTTCAGCAAGCTCCAAAAGATTTTACTGCCTGAAAAATGAAAATTGATCTGCACCAACTAAAAGAAGAAATCTGCACCATAGATGTCAACCAACCTGCAAGCAAAACCTTGAAGAAATAAGGTACTGTTGAACTGAACCATTCACTAAAACAGTACACCCAGTACTGTGCAGGTGAATGAAAATTCAGCCTTAAATAATAGGCAAGAAATAAACTATCAGAAACAGGCTAGCTCATAGATTAATATTGGGGAATAAAAGGAAAAAAAAAAATGTTGAATGTTTTATGTAAATACTTGAAATGTGTTAAAAGATCCTGGAGAGAAGTAATCTCAGGAAAATAGTAAAATAACCTAACAATCTTGGGGTAATGTAAATATAGCCTTAATATGTTAACTATAGCAGAAGGAATGTTTGGCTAAGCTGTTTTTTTTTTCTGTCTCTCTATACTTCCTACTTCTGATAAATAGGTGCCAAGTATATATTTTATAACCCACACAGATTGATGTGGAAAAAAAAACATTACAGGCACCAAAGAAGGCCGAAATCTAAATAAATAAAGGGGAGGAAAAAGAAGTCAAATGAAAGAAAAATGGAAAAATGACAAGATTGATTGTTCAACAATATTACTATGGTACATATATTGCTATAATTTACTGAGGAATGTATATTAATATGCTGTTTTAAAAATACTATTAGAAAGAATTAATCACAAGACAAAAACAATACATGCTGTACCTTAAATGCAATACCATAATTGTATAAATCATATGTTGGAAGAGGCTAGGGATATTAAGTAGCAGTGTTTGTTGGGGGAACTAGTTTGTTCTGCTTTGTCCACATTGTTTATAGTAACACGGGGGGATACTATGGGTTAAATCTATATCTAAAAAGAAAACAAATTCCAAGATTAGATGTAAAGGTAAACCATATAACGAACCTTCATCCTCCCCCCCTGATTATTCCTGGTCCAGGGATTTAGTGGTTAGGCACAGAGTAGGGACGGGGATAAACAGATGCTTTCCTAAACCATCACACAGTAACACATACAAAGATAACAAAGCAAAACTAATATACATGGCATATCTAAGGAATACACCTAATAAATAAATGTGGGAAATAAAATCATGAAATGTTAAAGGGCTCCAAAACAAGAAGAAAAGAAAACTATTCTAACACCTTACATTAAAAACCACAGCCAACCTCATACTAATACAAGAAACACACTTGACTGCAGAGCAATGGGCAGAAATTAGCAGAAAGAAATAGTTAAGTCAAATCATAGCTTCAGAGGGGAAAACAAACAGTGCTGGGGCTGCCATAATAATTAAAAAACAATTTAAGGAAAAAATACTTAAAACCAAAGCTGACAAGGAGGGAAGATGGTGTTAATTTAGTTGTCCTACAATACCAAAACCTATAATGGTACTTAATGTTTACGCACCCTACAATACCCAACAACACCTTTTATGTCATTATACCCAACCTTAAACCAATTTAAAGATCACTACCTAGTGATTGGAGGTGACTGGTACACATATCAAAACCCAGAAAAGGATAAATCTAATCTGACCAAATCACATAATGAACAAGCCACATTAGCCCTTAATGAACTCAAACAAAATTTCAAACTATATGACCCTTTTAAATATGTGAACAGTGCAGATAAAACAGGGAAATTCACATTCTATTCGTAATGCCACAAAATGTGGTCAAGGATAGACTTCTTAATCTCTGACATATTCATTAACATGGACCCAACAATAACTATACATACCAGGTGCTTCTCAGATCACTCCAAAATCACACTGAACATTAACTGGGACAAAAAGATGTATTTAGAGAATAGGGGTCATAATTGGTCATTAAACCCTAATTTACTTTCCAAAATGGATGTAATAAATGAAACAGAAGCAATACTAAAAATAGATCTTACAAATATCACTAACTCCAAAGTACCAACTCACACAGAATGGGCTGCAACCAAAGCACAAATTAGAGGATTGTTTATCAAAAAAGCAGCATACTATAAAAAAATACAACTGAAAGAGGAGCATATACTGAAAGGGAAAATAGGGCATTTTGAAAAAAGAACTAATAAATAACCCTAAGAACCAGACAGAAGCAGAACTTTTAAAACTGCAAAGGGATCTGTATATGTTAGAAACCTATCTTTTTTTGAAGCCAGAATGTTAGCCACTTATGCAGAAGAAGCTCAAATACCATCTAGAGCTCTGGCCAGAATTATCTCCCAACACAAAAATGCCTCCAATATATCAGAAATAAACTACAGAGACAAAAACTACACACAAAATGAAGACATTAAAACATTTGAACAAATATACTCTCAAATATATGGAGCACAAATACTGCAAACCTCAAAGGAAGATAGAACTCTTTTCCTTCAAAAACTGAAATTCCCTAAACTCAATTTAGACCAACAAAAAAAACTAACTGAACCGATATCCATCAGTGAAATTATTACAACAATCAAACAGTTAAAAGCGCATAAGGCTCCGGGTCCAGATGGACTCACATCAGAATTTTACAAAGCATTTTCCCTCTTCATGGCCAAACTACTATACTATACACTGAATTGCATAATAAACTATAAAATAAATGATATCCACTTTAATGCCTCTAAAACCATCTTTATATTAAAAGAACACACAGATCCCAAAAACCCCGACAGCTACAGACCCATCTCCCTCTTAAATATAGCTACTAAAATATTTACGTCTATACTTGCAAACAGAATGAAAAATCTGATAGAGAAAATCATCTCCCCAGAACAATCCGGTTTTACACCACATAGACAGACTAGTGACAATACATTAACATTAGATGCACTAATATCCTACGCTAACTGATACAATATCAACATCTACACAATGGTAGTGGATGCCCACAAGGCATTTGATAGGGTTAATCTAGAATTATTACTCCAAACACTACCCTACTTTAATATACCCAATAACTTCATTCATATCATCCAAACTCTCTATATCAACCCATACACATCTCTATATATAAATAAAACTTGGTCAAATAGGATCCTAATAAAAAGTGGAACAAGTCAAGGATGCCCATTATCACCCTTCCTGTTTAACCTATACCTAGAACCACTCTTTCTATACATTAAACAAAACACAAACCACAATCCTCCATCAATACACAACTTCAAAATATACCTCACTGCATTTGTGAATGATCTAAACATATACTGCACTACAAATTCAGATATAAATAAAAGCTGAAATTGAACATTTCTTGACTATGTCTAACTACAAACTAAACCTCAATAAAACTAATATTTTCCCCCTAAAACACCCAAACTCATCTCACAAATACCATTATTAAACACAATAAAAATAAACGAAGAAACTAAATACCTGGGAATCACCTTTTTTCAGAATAACAAAGACTTTTACCAACACAATGTAAACCTTAAATGGCAAAATATAATGCAAGTCTGTAAAAGATGGAACAACCTAAAACTACCACTCTTGGCCAAAGTATCAATAATCAAAATGAACATTTTACCTAGACTAATGTATATATTCATGACATCACAGACAACAATACATAATAAATTCTTCAAACAAATTCATACATTCCTAGCAAAATTTATATGGGAACCCCAAAAAAAACCCAGAATCTCTTATCCAAAATTAACACTCCCTAAAAGCAAAGGAGGACTAAATCTACCAGATTTAAAAATGTACTACTCGATCATTAACACTAACAAAATATTAAGAATAGCTGAACATAACCCATCAATGGAAAATTGGTCTCCTCTTTGGGTGACAATCTATTATAGATATATTAAAGCTCTAGGTTTCAATCCCAAAGCACTTCCATTCCTGAAGCAAAAAGAAATACAAACTTATAACATTATAGAGCCCTTAAAACATTCTATCAACTTAGCGCAAAAACTCTTTCAATTATTGAACATTAGGCAAGCCATGACAATACTGCAACCCCTTCATAAAAACCCAAATTTAAAAATAAGCAATAAGATGTTGGACTTAGTCCCTTTTCCCAGACAGAAAGATAAAACAATCCAAGATATTTATCCCTACCTTAACTGTTCAATGCAAGAAATGAGGACCAACTTAAACCTCCCTAAATCACACATAATAATCCTAAAACAAATCAAAGAACTGTGTTCCAGTTGCCTCCAAAATGTTACTATGACCAATAGTGACATAGAATCTTGTAGCAGGTTTTGGAAAACTATTATCACAACAAAGAAAACTATTACTAATTCATATAAAATGATAAATGAAATCAAATACCAGAAAGACCTCCTCTTCCCTAACTACTGGAGAAAAACTAAACCATCCACAGATGATCAGCAAATAAGCCAGGCAATCAATCTAACACTGAAGATTATACCCCTCAAAAAGTTAGCATACACTCAGCTCATGATCAGTAATAATGCTTATTTTACACTTGCAATCCTACACAAATTTAACACATCAAAATCACCTTTCTGCTCACACTGTAAGGACCAGATAGCTGACTTAATCCATGTATTTTGGAGTTGTAAATGTGTCTATAACCTCTGGAACTCTCTCAAGATACAATTACAAAAAACGGGTCAAACATCAACATTAACTTAGGAATTCACTCTATTACACATTCTCCCACCCAACATACCAAGAAAACAAGCAAATACACTTTTAACAATTTTCCTACTAATGAAACTGTGTATACCTTTTAAGTGACTAGATACGATAAATATCTCTTGGGAGGGTTTTAAACAAGTAGCTATACAACAACTTTTAGCCCATAAAATAGTAATAGATAAAAGAAACAAAAACATGAAATCCAGAGAAATTTGGGAACAAACCTTTAATTTCATATTAGCATAATTCATCACACAGCAACTTAGAAATATACTATAATGGAACCAAAGAACACATACAAGTTCAGATATTAAATACTAACTTAGATATTACGAATGTATATACTGTCTATATAACTGTGTAATTAACAGTGAAAGCATCTATGTACATAGTGTAAACAGATATATTGTATGACCTATATCCTGTGGTATTTGACATCAATGTATAACATATATATATATATATATATACATATATGTATATATATACATATATATATATATATATATATATATATATATATATATATAGATATATATATATACATATACGGTCATGTTGTAAGATGGTTTTTATTTGTGGCATTTATTAATGAAAAAATAAAAATTATTGAAAAAAAAAAACTTCTTGGATCTGACCTCTTTTTCTGACCAAAATCCTTACTGACCAATAGTAAAGTATGTACGTAAGCCAAAATTTAGTACATACTGATATTCTTTGTGTAAGACATTGCTGTTGTTACGACATAAGGAATCTCTGTAACATTCTGAATTGAGCATTTATCCAGAATTTCCAAGCTTGACCCCCTTCCTCTTATGTTGGCCTTACACCAACTTCACTTTGAATAGTTCCATGCCTTGTTATAAAGGTGGATGTACAGCTGGTCATCTTCATTTCTTTGTAGCTGCATGAGTCACAACAGATGTTCATTCAGGTCATTATTCCAGAAGATGAGTAAACACCAGAGCCAGATGAATGCTCACTAGATGAATTTATTTGTAATTTTTCTTAGTCATGACTTGCTGTTGTGTTTCATTAAGAGATTTAAAACTTTTTACCTTGTATCTGATTTTTGAGTGATGGAGTTTCCAAGTGGGCATTTGGAAATGTCACCCAAACAAAGTAAGTGTACTTGTTACAAGCACATTTTAAAGACAGATGTGATAAGTGTGTTGACTGCCTTGATCATGACATTGCTTCTTGTGACATCTGCCAAGGTTTTAGGCCTAAGATGATTATAGCTGGACAAGAGTCAGTTCTATTTATTTTGAATAAAAAGAAGCCTGCAGTTTTCATTAAAAAGTTATCTGTGTCATCTAACAGTTGTCACTTTGGTGTAACCTCATGTAAACTGCACAGGATGCTTATGGTATTAGTGGATTCTGTGGATCCTTTTCATACTGGGGAGCCACAGACCTGATATTTATCCAAGGTGCCTGTCTCTGAAGATGATGCTGGGTATGACATCAAGCCAGTTTGTTACAACATAACTCATCTGCCCAAATGTCTTACCAACTTTTCTGAAATAGACAAAGCTTTTCAACTCTGGAAAAATGTCTTGTTATTAAGGAAGGTTGGGACAGGGTAACATTGCTTATTGTTGTCGAGGTCACCTATTCTTCCAACATGAGAGAAGCTCCTGCCTGACAGCCTATGGTGCTGATGTTGAACAGACAGCTAAGGTCTAAACAGAGGAAAACATTTTAGTGAGTATCTGTGTCCCCTCCCTCAGTTGCCTCTTAAGACTTTTCTCTATTGCAGGAGTTTCTGCTTCTTCTTTTTGTGTGGCAGTCTGACCCAATTTGACTCTCCATTTTTAGGAAAAGTTCTCCCAAAAGAAGTAGTGATTTTTCTCCTCTGTTGCAGGACTGATCTGATACTGATCTTTCTCAAGATGAAGATGATATAGACAGCAGTACTTCCCACCCATACCCAATCAAATGCTAATAAAATATACCTCAGACCAGGCATGGGAAGCCCCCTCCTAAAGTCTTAAAATGTAGGACAGAAGGTATGAAAAAGAGGATGAACTCTGCAAAGACCTGAAAGAAATGTGTGCAGTCCGGTATGCCTTTCATGTCCTTAAACCTCTTTGGATACCAGGCAGCCAGGAGATAGTAACAAACAATGTAACTATCACCAAACAAGAGGGGCACTCTTGACAGTTGTGTGAGATGACTGTTAAAACCTGGGAGATGGCTGTGAGCTAGGCATTGCTGCAAGTGACCTCCTACATTGTCTCAAAAGAGAACTGAGTGGTAGACCAACTGAGAAGAATATCATCAGATATTGTGGGTACTTAATGGGCAGGTATTACTCCCTTTGATCAGGGAATGGTTGCCCCAGTAATAGTCCTGTCTACATCCCCTCTGACTAAGCAGTTTATCAGTTCTGTAAAAGAAACTCTGACAAGAAGGTTTGGGCAGTAGATGCCTTCTGTTTGAATGGGAAAGGCAGGTTCTTCTTTATTTTCCATCTCTACCCCGATACCAAACGTGATTCAGAAAATTATCAACTAAAAACAAAAAATCCTCTTCATTCCATCCTACTGCCCCAGACACCATTGTTTCTGTCACTTAATGCAACTCACCAGAGAAAATCCATTCTTTTGCCCCACCAGAACTTAACACCGAGGGTGGAGACACTAGTGCATCCAAAGCTGTTCACCCACAGTGTGGTGACTTGGATAGACACAATAGGCTAAGCTTTATAAGAATAATTCTGACATATATTAGTGGACCATAGGTACATTCCCTTCAGTGGGCTGAGGGTCTCTTCTCTGACACCAGAAAGTTTGTAGGTTACTCTTAGCCAGGTATATTTTCCTAGTACTTGATTTTTTGGCTTCACTATTTGAGTTAAACATGTCATTGAAAAAAATGTGACCAAGGGGTCACCTGGTTGAGAATGGACAGCTTTTTATGTGCTAGTGTATGAACATCAAAATTTAGTACATATTTATTCAAAATATATTATTTCTTCATAATTTTGTTGCAAAACATACTGTAAACAAACTCAAATGATGTTATACTATTTGATATTTGAGAAAATGACTGATGCTAGTGGTGGCTTTCTCCAGCAATCAGCCTGACAAGTAAAAAAAAAACTGCAAGTGAAAACAATCTCCCAACCCTTTTTATTTTTTTATTTATTGTATCCTAACATTTTAAAATCATAAAATCATTAATTTTATTCCAAAGTTTCACATACTCATATCTTTGGTTTACAGGTCTTTCTTTTAACAGATGGAGAGGTTGGCAACACTGAAACAATTATTGAAGAAGTAGAAAAGCATGCCAGCACACATCGGTAAGAGATGAAGCAAACACTCATAAATTTAAGCACTGGCTTTTGAATGTTGCTTTTCTTACAAAGACTTTTATTTCATTGCATACCACTACAAGTATTTATGATGTCTGAAATGCCCCATTATGATGAACAAGGACTATGGTTCCACAATGTGCACCACTACTACTAATTTATTTTGGATGATACAGCCTTTGTACCCATACTGCTGTCACCAAATAATTTATATATAGTGTGAATATCTTGAGCAGAAAGGCAGCATAAAGCCAACAGTTATTATTTTATTAGTCCACTGCATTTACTCTTAAGTTAATAATAAATAACTTGCCATCCACAAGCATTTAAAATTAGATAATACAATTCTTACTTAATGGGTCAATTGACTCGGAGAGTGCTAATGGTCAGCAGGCAGTGGAGGCAAATTTTGTGCAAAAAATGTCCTTGCAAACTCAGATATTTATGCAACTTTAAACTTATTTGTATACATTTCAAAATATGATTAAATAGACAGACAACATAAAGAAAAAAATTCTAACAGGTTATCTGGACCTGTTTCTCTCAGTATCAAAGAGATATATTGAATTCCTATCTACTTTGACTTAGAAATCCAAAAAGGAATCTAGTTCATGAGGTAAACAGAATCGATTTTGAGCCATGTCCAGAAATGCACACCACCTGCATGATCCAGAAATAAAGCTGTTGTAAAACAATCTAAGCCAGTCCATCCCATTTAATTACAAGTGGATGATGCTTTTCTTGTTTTCAGCATTTCTTTTTACCTTTGAGAGGAGAAGGTTGAGTTTAGCAAGTGCTTGTCCAAATAAGGTTATACATTTAGGCATTGCAAATGTTTGAATATTTGATAAGTACCTATAATTTCCATATACAGCTCTTTTATTGCCTTTCTACTGAAAGCAATTTTACATCCCGTGAAGTTACATTTTTCCACTATATACATTTTCATACATTCTACATGCTGCAAGACTTGCTACAAGTGCAGTCTGTAATGAAAAATGAAAAATATGTTTAGTTTAGCATAACACAGAGTCTTCATACCTATGGTTCTACAGTTATACAGTGTTTATAAACCCATTATGAAATCATAGTGGGCTATTATTTGTTTCTGACTGAGGTAAATTGCCATTCTGGCCAAGAAAGACAGTGATTTCCTATATTGAAGTAAGCTCTGTTACTAAGGTTTTCTGACAGGTATTCTATTTTTTAAATGCATTATATCAAGGCTGTATGAAATAATGTGTTTTCAGTGTATATGATAAAAAGGTTTGTATACTCTTTGGGTGTTCAGTAAACTAGCAAACACAGAAGGTGTTGATTATCACACAGTTTATTGCATACCACTCAGCCTGTCAATCCTCAAAGTCATATTATATAAGTTTCAAAAAATCATGGGGTCTAGAAGTTATAGTTTTGCGTATGTGTAATGTACCTTTTAGGTGGCAGGAGGCATACATAGATTCATACCTTTAGGGAGGAGGATGTTGTAAATGTACTCATTGTGGACATGCAAACCAGTTCATTATGGATAAGGAATTTCTTGCCCTGCTAGGACTCTACAGAGTCATTTATTACAATCACATAAACTATAATCTGGTAAGAGGAAATGAACCATGAAGTTTCCCACCCTCAAATTATCCTATTTTTTTAAATACTATATACCCTTGTCATACATTACACTTGTTCTTTCACTGAGGGAATTACTCATTATTTACCATTCTCGTTTGCCCATGTGGCCCATAAGTGGCTTGGTACACAGTCTGTATTTGCATTTAGAACCAGTTCCAGAAATGGGCCCACTGTAAATGAGACCTGATAGTGTTCTTCAATGTTAGTGAATGGTACTGTTAATTTGATATCATTAGTTGTTGTTCTTCTTTCGGCTTTTCCCAGTTAGGGGTCGCCACAGTGGAACTCCGGTCTGCTAATGATTGGCAGTAGGTTTTTACGGTGCCAGCCCGATGCCCAACCTTCAACAAAGGCACGCCCATTCACGTATGTCTTTCGAACGCCACTTGACTGCGGAGAGGACATGCAGACTCCACACAGAAGGTGCTCCAGCCGAGAATCGAACGGGAGAACCTCTTGCTGTGAGGTGACAATGCTACCGCTGCACCGTGATATTATTAGTATTATGTTTTTTTTTAATATTGTCCTATCAGTTACAGAGTTTTAACTATCAAAAATATTGAGTTGACTTATGTTGGCCAGTAATCTTAGTGAGGTAGTGTCTAGTACAATTGTTTTCATTTAACTATATAATCAGCAGGTAGTAAGCCAGATGTTACTTAATTAGAAATACTGGTAACCTAGAAATAGTGTAATAACCAATAGTAATTCTGGTTTGAAGTAATTTAATACCTAAAACTGAGCAAAAAATTATATATAAATATTTTATGTGTAAATTAATGTTAGTGTGCAAATTAAAGGAAAATGTTACCTTCTCCCACAGTTTAAATCAACTGTTAGGTTCCTTTCCTCCCTACAGTACAGAGCAAGACCACCCAGTTTTTTTAAGCTTAACTTCTCACATAATTTGCATAGGAATTTTTGTGTGCCTGCATGACATACCACAGATTCAGAGAAATTTGTAGTCAGGTACTACCAACAGTCTTATACATGTAATTAGTCCTGCTAATGTCAGGAGCTACTGTAAAAAAAGACAGGTGTGGAACTGTTTTCCATTCTCTTCATTGCAGAGAGAAAGGTAACTTGCACTAATTCACAGCTGCTTCCATACAAAACAGAGAAATTAGATCAGTGAATGGTTTAAAGGTAGTGCCACCTTTTTGACAATTTTACATAAGCAGCATCACAGTATTGAAATGCTAAGCTTTGAACATTAAACCCTTGTTGTTTATACTACTTTACATTTTAAGATGACTTAAATGTAGTATGAAAGATGTCTGTGACATTTAGAGAAAAGTAAGAAAATATTTTTTTTCTTGTAACTCTTGTAAAATAGCAACATATCATATTTACCAAAGTGTGTGTGTATGTGTGTGTGTGGGGGGGGGGACTATCTTTTCATCTTGGACTGTTGTTGTGTCTTTTGGCTTTTCCCGGTTAGGGGTCGCCACAGCGGAACTCCGGTCCGCTAATGATTGGGTAGTTGATTTTTATGTACCGAGTTACCAGCCCTGACGCACAACCTTCAACAAAGGTATGCCCATTCACGCATGTCTCCACGCAGAAGACGTTCTGGCTGAGAATCGAACCGGACAACGTCTTATTGCGAAGCGACAACGCTACCGCAACACCACCACCGTGTGACTATCTTTTCATCCTGGTCTACAAAAAGATATTTTTGAACAAAGGCCAGAAATTCAGCTATTTTTATTACAGCTGTATAACTCCTTAATGTACTGTAAATCAAGCCCCGAGACACATGCAAATGGGGCCATTCAAGAAATAAAAGAAACAGTCCTGTTACAGAAGGTATAAAAGATGACAGTGACTGACAGTAATCATATTATGTCTCAACTGGATGGGAATACACCAGTACTTCCTTATATCTAGCATGACTGATATAAAGCAGACTTGAAATGGAATATGGGAAAGAGAAACACTTGAAGAAAAAGAATGTCATGTTGATATGTCAAGCCCCACTGGTAGCCATTTTGCAGAAAACATATTAAAAATCTGTAAGAAACATTCAGAGTGACTGTGAGGTGTTAAAATAGCCCTGAAAACAAAGACAGAGTGATAAAATATATGTTTGTTTAGTTCTAAGGTGTAGTTTTCCTTTAAAGCTAGATATAATGCCACTTCCAGAAGAGAAATCTAGATAACTAACAACGGGCCCTTCATGTTAAATAACTATTTTGGCATTCATTGATAATGTAATTATTTTATTTTTATCAGACAAGAAAATTAGTTTCACTATAAAATGCCAGTCAGTTCCTTGTTTAGAAACACCCAAATGATGAGCCATGTTGATTTTAAATTTTGCAGGACATGTAATCAGTCACTTTGAGAAATTTCAGCTAAACAGTTGTAAATCAAATACCTTGGCTTCTGAAGCTGATTCCAGTGTTCTTGGACAAGTAACGTTGTAGGATATATCATCAAAATGTCGTCTTAGGGTAAATATTAATTTAAATATAAGAATTTTGCACTCTTACCCAAAACTGTTAATCTTAAAGCAGGAACCTCATACTAGTTCTGTTAGATGCACTAAAAAAACAGTGAATCGGGCAAAATAGGAGTATGAAGAACAACACAAAATTTAATTATCTGACAGTGAAATAACGATTTAGCTGATAAGCTGAGCACTTTTGTTTTCTTCCTTTCATTTTTAGACTCACAGCTTGTCCTTAATTCAGATCAGAAATGGCACAGGTGAAAGGACATTTTGATGATTCAGATCTGCTAGTGAAGACTAACCAAAAGCTGATGTGGAAATACAATGGTCTGGCTCTAGTTGTTGTCTGTAAATTAGAGCATGAAATACTTATGTCAGGAAATAGTCCTTTCTGGTACATGATATCAGTACAGTGGCTTGAAACATATTCCTTGTAGAATGGTTCTGTACATCATGGTATGTACAGAAGAGTCCAAAGTTGTTGCCATGGAGGAAAACCTGTAACTTAGAAATGTGCTCAGATGAATTAACCAAATATGAATCTGAAAATATTTTTCAGTTAAGCATTTTTAATTTGTAAAAAAAAGCTCTCAAGTTCATCACCCATACAATCTCTTCTTGTTATTTTAGTGTAAGGATAAAATGTAAATAATGCCAACAAAAGTAGCCCCATCAGATGGGTACTCACCTCCACACTTAGTATCACTGCAGAACTCATCCACACAGTGGGGGTCTCCAGTACCACTGCAGAACTTTTCCACATGGTGGTGGTTCTCAGTACCACTGCAGAACTTATCCACACAGTGGGGGTCCTCAGTATCATTGCAGAACTCATTGTTACAGTGGTGGTCCTCAGTACGACTGTAGAACTCATCCTCACAGTGGGGGTCTTCAGTATCACTGCAGAACTCATCCTCACAGTGGTGGCCCTGAGTATCACTGTAGAACTCATCCTCACAGTGGTGGTCCTCAATATAACTACAGAACTCATCCTCACAGTAGAGGGTCCCCAGTACCACTGCAGAACTCATCCTCATAGTGGTGGTCCTCCTCACAGTGGTGGTGCTCAGTATCACTAGAGAACTCATCTTCACAGTGGGGGTCCTCAGTATCAATGCAGATCTTATCCTCATAGTGGGGGGACCTAGTATCACTGCAGAACTCATACTCACAATAGGGGTCCCCAGTGTAACAACAGAACTCATCCACACAGTTGTGGTCCTTGGTATCACTGCAATTCTCATCCATACAGTGGGTGGTCCCCAGTGTAACAACAGAACTCATCCACACAGTTGTGGTCCTTGGTATCACTGCAATTCTCATCCATACAGTGGGTGGTCCCCAGTGTCATTGCCGAACTCATCCTCACAGTTGTGGCCATCAGAATTACTGCAGAACTCATCCTCACAGTGGTGGCCCCCAGTATCTCTGCAGGAGAGTATCAGGTATAAAGTTCAGGTATGTGTGAGTGTGTGTGTGTGTGTGTGTGTGTGTGTGTGTGTGTGTGTGTGTGTGTGTGTGTGTGTGTGTGTGTGTGTGTGTGAGTGTGTGTGTGTGTCAGATGTTTGACTTGCTCCACTATACTGTCACTTGTATGGAAAATGCAAACTGAAAGGCTAAAGAATGTGCATACTTAAATCTCCTAGTCGCTCTTAGTCTATTCGGCAGGGACATCTTGGGGAAAATGCATGGCTATTTTTTTTTCCTTCATGCTGTTCAGTCTGTCAGTGTATCATTCTTTAAACATGCTCCTTGTTATCTTTCCACTATTAGTATGATGGAAATGTCTGCATCCCTTCCTGTAACTCTTTATATGACTTATTTTTAATGTTTCACAAATCTTCTTAGTGCACTGCTTGTCAGATTATTTGCACCAGCATGCAATAATACCATCTTAAAATGGGAATAACTCTCCAAGCAGAATTTGCTATTTTGTTTGCATCTTACACTTTTGCCTCCATCAGTAACAGAATTGTAGTACACTGGACATCATGAGTTTATTTCAAAAATTGCAGAAAGATGAAATGAGTTTGTTATGTGATTGAAACATGGATGTCAGGAAAAACACCTCAAAAGAGGAATAATGTGAAACTCAAGAGGTGAATCTTGGCATCTGTCTTGTGAGCACATAACTTGCTGGTTATGAGCTGAGAATCCTGATCATAAGTCCATGTTGTTCATCTTGCTTTAGTTACTCTAATACAGAACTAGTTTCAGAAAAATGATGTTGGATCACCATCTGAGCTAATCGGAGGAAAGGATCTGAGCTAACTAATCTGTGATGTTTGTTTGTTTGTCTTTCGGCTTTTTACCGGTTAGGGGTCGCCACAGCGGAACTCTGGTTCACTAATGATCGGCGGTAGCTTTTCACAAACGCCGAGGTGCCAGCTCGACGTTCAACCTTCAACAAAGGCACGCCCATTTACGCATGTCTTTTGAACACCCACTGTGATATATATATCCTGTTTTTTGCTTATTTCTGAGTTATATAGCACTTTTATTTTTCTCACTGTGTGTGAGGTATTATGTAGAATTTTCTACAATTGTTAAGCATATGGTTGCATTTGTTCTGATTTTCTGCTAGGAGTGTATCATATAACTTTGCATTTAAAAGCATTCTCTAGAGTCTCCTTGATCCTTTATCTGTTTAAACATTTCTGCAGTTTTTTCTACCTAAGTAGTGTTTGTATTGTAGCATTGTCCATATTCAGGCTTGTGTTTTGGGCCTAGTTGTTTGTTAGTAGAGGCTGTGTGTCTGGGCACATGTTCCAGGCCATCATAGCTTAGCCAAGGCCAGTATAGCTTTTCAGTGAGAGTGAATTGTTTGTGGTCATTGGCTGGCTGAGGTTGCCTGGACTATGCCTTGGAGTAAACACCTCATTGGTTCTTTCAAGCTTTTTTTAAAATTGTTTCAGGTTTCAACTTTGTTACTTAAGAAGTTAACTTGTGACTGTTTCTGCCTTTTCACACTGAGCTAATCAGAGGAAGTCAGAGGAAGGGCTCTGAGCTAACTAATCTGTGATATATAAGATGAAGTATCCTGTTTTTTGCTTATTTTTGAGTTATTTATAGCACTTTTATTTTACTCACTGTGTGTGAGGTATTAAGTAGAATTTTTTACAATTGTTATGCATCTGGTTGGGTTTGTTTGTTCTGATTTTTGTTTCACACCCTCCCTCCCTCTTGGTATTGTGTTTTTATACTTGGTGGCTTTGTAGTTGCCCAACCCTACTGTAAATTTGATCTGGAACACTCCTCCCAGTCTAGTGTCATTACCTTATTCTACCTATTCCTGGGAGAACATTTGAGAAGGCCAACCCAGTTAGCTTCTGCTCCTCCTTTCCCCTTTCCACTTAAAAAAAAAAAATATATATATATATATATATATATATATATATATATATATATATATATATATATATATATATATATATATTCTAAGCTTGTTTCCTGCCTTTCCTATAGGTTGCCTAGTCCAGATACAGATTTGCTGTATCCATGACTGTTTGTAAGCTTCTGAGTCCCCAAGCCTTTCCTTTGGAGGGAAGCCTTCTAGCTTAATTTTGTTTCTTCGAACTAGACAGTTTTCTAGTTTCAGCACTCAAGTCTGTTTCTTTGAGCTCAGCACTTGTTCAGAACTCATTGTAAGCACTAAATAAGCTACAAATTACTACAGCACTCAACTTTCTTCACTTGTCTAGAGGAAAACAGTTTTTAGTACTTAATAAATAAGCACCTATCCAGGCATGTCTAAGACTCAGCTCCCGGTGTTTTTTCCTGTCTACCTGATGAATCTGGGCAATGGTGCAATGCAGCAATTGCCTCATGTACACAGGCAACCCTGTCCTCCTACCACCCAACACTACAACCTGTGAGAGATGCACCTATATAACCAAACTGGAAGCAAAGCTCTCTTCACCCAAGACTGGACTAGACAGTCAAGAGGAGAAGATAAACACTTGCGCCACACCACACTCATCACATAGTCCCTCAAAACCTACACCACCAAAACACACACATAGAAACACAAAACACACACCTACATTCACGGAGGCTCTCAAATAAAATCTACCCAAGCAACAGGGACCTCCAAAGCAGAAACACAAACAACTTCCACCCCCCAACACAATCCAAATGACACATAGCCCACAAACTCAGTGTGCCACTCAACCACATCCCTTAAGGCATAACAACGTACCCAACACTCTAGTCATAGGAGATTCTATAGTCAGGGACACTGATGTTTCACTCACCAGGCTAAACAAGTAGAAAGTTACTGTCCACTGCCTGTCAGGTGCCAGGATCCGCCACATAATGCATGCACTCAGGTAACTCCACAGCAAGTACAAATATGACTCTGTCATTATCCATGTTGGTGTGAATGACCTGAGACATTCCTCCCTGGACTACATGAAAAGAGGCATGGAGGAGCTTTCTGATCTTGTAGCCCAGGCAGGTATGACCCTAGCCCTGAGTAGTATCCTTCCATCACCCAGAATGATACCACAGTACAAGGACAAAATGATTGACTTCAACAATTGGCTAAGCTTCTGGTGTCATTCTAAGGGGATCCGGTATCTGTCTGCCTGGGATGACGTGATCGACAAACCACGATACTTTGCTAGAGATGGCCTGCACCTGTCGCCCTTGGGATTCTGGATACTGGCTAAGGCTCTTGCCACCCCTATAGTGCCTTTTTTAGGCAAGATTCAAATGACAAATTTACCACCGTAACAAGTACAAACAAGCAAAATCTGAGGGTAATGCTACTTAATGCTAGAAGTCTAAACCTCAAAATGCACTCACTTGAGGCACTCCTTAAAATGGAGAACATCGACATCTGTGCAGTGACAGAGACCTGGTTAAAGGCTCCAGAGAGCACCCCTGCATTACCAGGCTATAATTCATACCACACCTTTTGGCCACCTAACCTGGACCAAATCACTAAAGGTGGAGGCGTGTCCATATTCATTAAGGATATCCACACCTCCAGGCTAGTTGCCTAGCATAATGCATCTGAGATTATCCAAGTGCAACTAACTCTGGGCAAGACCGCAATGCAAATTGTAGCTTCCTACAGATCCTCCACCATGCCCCAGGATTCCCACTCCTCATTTCTTGATACACTGGAAAATAATAGGGTACAACCTAACACCCAAAATTTCAACTACCCCACCATTAACTGGGAAAACTACAAATGTACCAAATCTTGTGCTCACTGTTTTCTGGAATTCATAAATTCCAATGCCTTTGAACAGCTTATCCACACCCCCACTAGGGGCAGCAATATCCCAGACCTGGTCATTACCAACATGGGCAACTGGTGTTCCACATAAGAGGTCAATTCCGCATTGGTCAGATCCGACCACAAGCAAATCACCCTAGACATCCACATCCCACCCCCACCCCCATTAGGGAAACCACCTTAAAAAATGTCTCCAAAGCCAACTTCACGCCTCTTAAGACAGAAGTGGAAAACTTCACAACACCCATGCTGATGGATAATAGAGATACGACTGCTGAATCCTATACAATTGTACTTTATAAGCACTTACACAAGTGCATGGATCGTGCAATCCCTAACAGAACCAAGATGCTATCCTCCAAAAAAGGAAACCTATCTGGTGGTCCCCTGCTATAAACAAACTGTACAACAGAAGAAAGAAACTGTTGCAAAAAAGATTAAAATCCCATGATTGGAGGAACTCTGTGGTCAGCCTCAGTAAGAAGCTATGATCCCTCATAAAATCCTCCAAAGCTAATTACGAAAACAAAATTGCCACTGATTCTAAAGACAACCACAAAGCATTCTATAGCTATGTCAAGAATCTCAATGGCAACACTCAGATCTGCTCTGAGTTGCATCACAATGGCACAAATATACAGAGCCAACTGATATTGCCAACATCCTGGCAGATAGGTTCAGTGCTAACTTTACCTCTCTCTCATCCCCTAAAGGGCCCATTTCTATACCGGAAGAATGCAAAGTACCTGTAATCACAGCTGCACAGGTAAAAAGCACACTCTCCAAAGCCAGGAACACAGCATCCATGGGACCTGACAACATCCCAGGCTGCGTTCTACATGAACTACAGAACAAACTGGCACCCCACCTAAGTACCATGTTCAGTCATAGCCTAACCTCAGGCTTTGTGCCCACTGAATGGTGCACAGCAACGGTTATCCCACTCCATAAAGGGGGAGCCACCATGGACGAGCCTGGTCTGCAAGGCTATGGAGCGTATCATAATGGAACTTATAAACAATGACATTGGTAAACTCCAAACTCTGGACCCTACCCAGTTTGGGTTTGTAAAAGGCAGATCATGTCTCCTAAACCTGATAGACTTCTTTGAAGCGGTCACCAAAGCTGTAGATGAGGGTAAGGTGGTACACACAGCCTATCTAGATCTCGTCAAGGCTTTCGACACCATCCCCCACTCTGGAATTATAAATAAACTCACTAAACTAGGTATAAATCCCTATGTCACAAAATGGGTTGCCAACTGGTTCACTGACAGAACCCACACTGTGAAAGTAGCAGACTTTAAATCCAACTTCAGACCAGTGACACGTGGAGTACCACAGGGTTTAGTCCTAGGTCCTCTCCTATTTGGTATCTACTTCTCTGAAGTACAGGCTAACACAGAAGCTCTTTGGCTAACAAACTTTGCAGATGACTGCAAACTAAGAGCCATAATCAAAAAAGGGCCTCACTGAGACAGATGCCTGGTGTCAAAGCCATGGCCTCAAGCTCAATGCCAAAAAGTGCATTGTCATCCCTTTTGGTAAAAACTCTGCAGCCATGAACTACCACATAGGTGGTAGTCTACTTAACACTGAAAGTGTGATAACAGACCTTGGGACACAGGTGGACAGTAGTCTCTCCTTTGATAATCACAGTGCCACAGTAGACAGGAAATCCTTCTACATGGCACACCTCATCACAAAAGGTTTCTCATCCAGGACAAAATTAGGTCATTGTTCCCTTCTACTCATCACTCATTAGACCCATTATAGAGTACAACTCTCCTTTTGGTATGTACCTCACAAGACATCTACAACAACTGGAAAGGCCACAGAAATACCTCACAAAGAGGATTACTGGCCTCAAACAGATGCCCTACGCAGACCGTGTCAAAAAACTCCAGCTTTACTCTGTCGCATATCGCCTACTCAGAGGCGATCTCTGCCTAACATACAAAGCTATGTCAAACCCAGAGCTGTTGGACATGCTCCACATAAAGAAATCCCAGTCCCTCTGAGCTACACGCTCTAGGGACCTAAACCTTGTCACCACAATAAACAGAACATGCTGGAGGGATAGATTCCTGTCCCAGAGACTTCCCATACTCTGGAACAAACTACCTATCTATATCAAACAAAGCTCCTCATTAGCACTCTTCAAGAAAAATCTTGATGATTGGATGGGAGATCGGAAATTCATCCCAGGGATCACTTGTGTGGCTCTGCTTGACAGGGGCACAGCAAAATAATTTTCTTGGGTGGCAAAAGCCAGGGTACCATTTAGATAGGCTTACATAGGCCCTAGGGCCAATAGCCTAGTACCTACCTATGAACCTATAAGAGTTTTATCTGAGAAAGCCATGAAATGGTTAGTGCTGACACATGGACAGTGAGAAAAAGCCAAGTACAATTCTGATGGACATACAGCTTCATACGTTAAGTCTGACTTTTTGTGTAGCAGGGAGAAGTGTTTTTAACTATCAAAGCTGTTTTAGATTGTTGTTGCTGCTTTGTTGTGGACATGTGTATATCAAATAAACAGACTATAACAGCACTGAAAGTAGTGGATAACAAAACTTGTTATGCACCTCTCTGACGTCAAATAAGTACGTAAAAAGCTTGTCTTTTTCAGTTTTGGTTCATAGTCAACATGCTCTATGTACTATAAGCTTGTTAATTGTCATGCACCTTTGACATCTGTTGATTGGATTTCTTATGCTACACAAACACACACACACACACACACACACACACACACACACACACACCTGCAGCATAGTGAAGTGATTTAACATATTTTATAGCTGTTCATTGATGTGATAATTCACGTCAGCTGTCTGTGTGGCAGTGTTAGAGATGTTTTAGCATTCTAAACTGTAAAACACTTTGTGTTCCTATACTGTTTTCTTTCTGCGAGTTGAAGTACATTCAGGCAGGTAAAGCTCTATGTAATACAAGTAATTATGGTCAAGTTTCTGATTATAACTATTCATTAGAGAATTCTCAAAATGGTTTCAAGATATACACCTCTTGAGCTTTGCTCTAAATGTGAATTTCTTGAAAACATTTCTCAAACACATAAACAAACTGGTTATGATCAGTAACTTAATCATATTCCTTTGTGTTATTGAATTTCTCAGAAGTAAGTCTATTCCTTTTAACATGGAGTCACAAACAGTTAAATTACCTTATTTTTGTCTCTAATTAGTGCCCCCCCCCCTGTAGAATGTACATTCTAAGTTACCAGCCTTGACAGGGCTATATATCCAGAGTCACTCTCCAAACATGGTAATACTGCTTGCTGAGATTTTCTTTCACACTATTGTACAAAGACTGTGTTTTTTTTTTTTGGAGGTTGTCACAAACAAATCCAGTTATAGCAGTGGTAATACACAGCATATACTGCTTGCTGTTTCTAAGGCAACAGTAACATCAAACTGCATATCAGTATTGTGCAATGCTACAGTAACTCAACATACCATAAGGAACAGAAAAGGAAATAAATTCTTGTTCTGATAGTTATTTGAGATTTATAGCATGGTAACTACCCTGGCATTTTTTTGATTAGTTGAACTATTAATGCTTGTCATCCTGGCTGATATCGGGGATACTCAGTCTGTCCTTTGGCACTAGTTTCATCAAGTTCCAAGAAAGTTGTTAGCCTTGATTAGTTAAAATACATTTTTTATTTTATTTTATTTTACAGTTGTTTACCGGGAATGTCCTACTGGACATAAGTCCATTTTCAGTTGAGGCCCGGAAAGAAAAGCTTTGAGAAAATTCAAAAACAGTAAATACTATAATATGTTAGGTGGCAGAGATTAACACGCATATAATAGACAACAATTAATATACAGAGTATCAAATAAGTAACATCTAATTATTATTTATTTTCAGTCAGGTAAATATCAGCAGTTGGCAGGCTGACAGAAGAAAAACTGTGTTTACGTAGCTGAAGTTCTGAAACATCTTATTTTTTGGTGTGGATTACCCTGGGGATTGACATGAGCATAGGCAGTTGTTTAGATAATGGGTTTTCAGGTTTTTTGAAATGAGAAGTGAAGGTGGTAGAAGTTATATGGCTTGGAAGTGAGTTCCATTTTTTGGCAATGGTGCTGGCAAAAAGGGATTTGCCAGCATCTTTTTTGTGCTTTATGACAATTATGAGGTTTTGGTAACTAGATTGTAGGGGTCTAGAGGGTATGCGGGGCTGTACAAGTTGCTGAAGTGCTGGGGTTAGCTCAGGAAAGCAGTATAGTTTGTGTGCAATAAATAGAGGATTGAGTAGTAGTAAATGCAGCAGCTCCAGCCATTTGAGCTGCGTAAGGGATAGACAGTGGTGGGACCTATATGAGGCTTTATTAGCAAAATTGACGATCTTGTTATAGTAAGATTCCATTTTATTTAGATCAGTTTGGTGGAGATTGGTCAAGATGGGAGAGGCATATAGGAGGATGGATAGAAGATGAGTCCTTGCAATGGTTGCTTTGGTGGATTTAAAGATCAAGTATTTGTTCCTATAGATGAATCTGAGTTTTTTGTTTACTTTCTTGATGGTTTGTGCAATATGGATGTCGTATTTAAGATTGTTGTCTATTTCTACACCTAGCAGTTTAGTGTGTGAGGTTGGAGCTGATGGTAAAATTATTAGTTACGGGAGCTGGTTTGCTTGGGCCAAAAAGATTTTTTTTTTTTTTGGGATTGAGAAGATGTTTAATGTTGGTGAACCATGTTTCAGCTAGGGTGAAGTTATTTTGGGTTAGGGTTTGCAGTTCATTTATGGTGGGGGTAGCAAAAATAAGGGTGATGTCATCTGCGTATTGTACTATAGACACAGAAGGTGAGGATAAAGATATGTGGTTAGTAAATAGAAGAGTAAGGGGCCAAGAATAGACCCTTGCTCCATTGATCATATTTTGGAGAAAGTGCATGAAACAAACTTTGGCAGTGGACATAGCCTCCTTCCATATATAATAAAAAATATACATTTTTTTTTTATACAAAAAGGTGTGCTGTTTTTGCTTTCTGTGTTATTGATAAGGACTGCTCCCTGACATTTTTGTTGGAATAGAAAACCTCTAAAATGACATTGTGAATGACTGAATCTACAATGTTTCACTACTGTATTTCCATGCAGCTAGATTTTGCAGGCGGAACCTTTTACTTTCACAATGTAACAATTAAATCTTTTTTTGTTTACCCATGATGTTTTGCAGTTGTATGTAATTTGTGACCAACTATTGAGTATAACTGAATAAACAGTGAACATAAAATATCAGACAGCATATTATAATTTTCATTTTTTGCAAAATCAAATGCAGCTTTAACATGTGGAATATAACTGGGAACGAAGCTAACTGTAACACAGTGATGTTTCAGAACATGACCAATACACTTTAAATGACTATAGTCAGTAAGGTACATGACCACATTTGCTGTCTTTCTTGATGTTCAAAATTCATGAAGTGTAATATATCAGTTTTTTCACTGTTTAGGTTTTTCACACTTGGGATTGGTGAAGGGGCCTCAACATCCCTGATAAAAGGGGTGGCAACAGCTTCTTATGGTAAATATGACTTCATCACAGGAAAGGACAGGATGCAGGCAAAGGTAAGCATCTAAGCAGTGAATAAGACCACCGGTTACTAAAAGATATTTAAAGAGAAAGAAAAAAATAACTATATTTCAGTTAGACTACTGCCATCAACAGGGACAAAATGTGCTAGTATATGGTTCTTGAGTGCCCTCATTTCATTATGCAAACACACTTTAAATCTTTCCATGGTATTAATTACAGGCCATTTTCTTCATTATGTAATGTATTATTAAATGTATCATTACACGTTATATTGTTCCTGATATATTAGTTTAGAGGGCCAGTGTCATGACTTGGTAACAGACTTCATCCCTTAGTCCTGAGATTGCTTCCCTCAGTTGCTAATTGAAAAATGAGTGCCTCTGAGTAAGTCACTTAACATCTCAGTGTGCCTAAGTTGTCCATTAAAAGAATTATTAGTGTGAGAGCTTATCCTTTAACAAACAAATTAAAAAATGTAAAACAGGAAGAACTTACTTCATGACATTGCATTCATGATGTCAGACTGACAGTTGAAGTTACTAAGTTCGTAATAGAAGTCAATGATCACTTACATATGCTTATTTAAAATCAGTCTTGTTTCAGTCTTTGAAATCAATGTTTTGATAGTGACTGATGAAAGAGGAGTATTTTTAAAACATGCTAAACATTTGTTGTTATTGAGTATGACCTCAAGGACTTAAGCATGCCAAGCCATTTTTTGACAACGTTGGTTCTTTATGTTCTGGCAAATTCATATTCATTGTTTCAGTAATGTTACTTATGATCTTGGCCTCTGCTTTGCCCTGCTTTTGCATTCAGTTTTGCCCAGCTTAATTTTTTCTTGTCTAGTGAATGTTATCTTTGCATTATTTAGCCAAACTAGAGTCTTAGTTTTATTATTAGGCATTACAGTCAACAGTCTGGATTTATATGCTTAAATATTGACTGATTAGATCTTCTTGCAGTCCATGGAATGCGAAAAGTTTTCTCCAAAACCACAGTTCAAATACATTGTGGGGAATTTAATAAAGCCTACATGGTCGTTTTTACTGTGTAGGCATCGTGCCATACTGTTTACATGAAAATAAGCAGGTTTTAGATTCAGTAAGCACTGCTGGGCGGCACAAGCCAACACAGCAAGTTCTGTGGCATGCAAATCACCTCATAAGCAGGTGAATCTTATGCAAATGAGGCAGGTAAAGTGATCCAGCAAGCAGATAGGCATCTCTTCAGACCCTGTGTTAGTGTTTGTACTGCATGTGGAAAAATTCTGTGTACAGGAATGCAGCCAGACAAAAGGGGGTGTAAAAATATAGGCTATATGAACAGAAATGGCATATCACATACAGATATGAGCAAAACTATCCTCCTGTATGTCTGAAAAATTAAAGGAAATAAGTTAAAGTAATATATTTTTTTAATAATATGGGCATGTTTGCGTGGTACGCCACAGTGCTCAAACATGCTTTATAGATAAATAAATTTAAAAAAAAAATGAAAAAAAAATAATATCATATGACAGAAATGTATTAAGGGACCTTGCATGGAGTCTCTACAATGGTGCATTGGCGCTGCTGCTAAAGTGGTAGGGCTTTGTAGAGTGTAGTTTCAGGCTATGAGCATGGATACCTATGAAAATGAGGTGGAGTTGCTGAATAGTATAAAGGAGTAATCGTGTCCAAATATCCCTTTCGTGTAGGCTTAGACCCATGTTGGTGTTTACACAGGATGTAGTTGACATCGGGGGGGGGGGTGTCCACTGACCTCTAAGCATATTTTAGCTTAGTTGAGTGTGTTTGCACAGTGCGCAGCCATACTGAGCATGTAAGCTTGGGGGGGGGGGGTGTCCACAAACCTTTAAACATTGTTTATCTATCGGGTGCGTGTTTGCATGGCATGTCACTGTGCTGAGTGTATATGAAAAAGCCAATGATATTAATTTGTTTTGACCTCTGTTTAAGTTAAAGTAGGGCCATTAAATTATGTTAATTATATTCTAGGCAGGTGGAGTGCATCATAGTTAGCCAATCACACATTCTGCACCTACAACAGAGCACTAGAAAGTATACATACACCCTACAATCTGATTTTTCTCCAGTACTCTGGACCATTGGAGTACAGACTTGGGAATTGTAACTGAGAGAATACTAGGGGCTGCTGCTGCTCTGCTACATCTGTATGTGTTAGATGCTGAAGTCAGTGCTGCTGTTGCTGCTGACAATAGGCCTAGACTGACAAGGAGAAGAGTATTCAGGTCCAGGGTAACCTTCCAAGAGCTACATGAGCTAGTGATTGTAAAGTAGTATAGAGTGGACAGTGACATACTACAAGAACTAACTGAGCTCTGCCACCCTCAACTCAGATCCAAACCCAACAGAGGAGAACCCATCCCAGTGGAAACAAAGGTATGTGTAGCCCTTAGGATACTAGCTACAGGTACTTTCCAAAGACCAACTGGGGACATGATGGGGGCTTTACAGACACCAGCATGCAGGGTACTCAACCAGTTCTTGGATGCCATGCTACTATATGCTAATAAGCATATTTCTTTTCTCCTCACCTCTTAGGTGAGGGCCAGCAATATGCAACACTTCTATCATGTAGTGCACTACCCTGAAGTACTGAGTGCCATAGACTGCACTCATTTACACATCAAGGCACCACCTGGATGGGAGGGTAGAATCTATGTCAACCCTAAGGGGTACCACTCCATCAACTGCCAGGTCATGTACAATGCCCAGGGAATTATCCTTACTGTGTGTGCTGGCAGCCCTGGCAGTTATCATGATTCCCATATCTGGCATGCATCATAGCTGTACCAGATGTTTGCTAGGGCATGATATCCGATATGACCATTTACTGGGGGATGCTGGCTATGCACTGGAACTGTGGATGATGACACCCATCAGAAGAGCACACACATCCACCGAAAAACACCATAATGAGGCACATGCACAAACTATAAACATCATAGAGCATGTGCTTGGGCTTCTCAAGTCATGGTTTTGGTGCCTCAATATATCTGGTGGAGCCTTGAAGTACTGTCCAGCCACATGTGCACATATCTTCACAGTATGCGCCATGCTACACAATCCTGCAGAAACAACTGCAACAGGATCAGCAAAGGGAAGGGATACACAGCCCCCCACCAGTACCTAGGTCACCACAGCCACACTCACAGGAACACT
Source organism: Protopterus annectens (assembly GCF_019279795.1). Lineage (NCBI taxonomy): Eukaryota > Metazoa > Chordata > Ceratodontiformes > Protopteridae > Protopterus > Protopterus annectens. The sequence goes on along the minus strand of NC_056741.1, from coordinate 1,874,023,050 downwards.
TAAAGGAGGAACCCCCTGATGATGTTCCTATAGGCAGACATAGTCGTACCCAGTATGCCCTGGCTTTGGCTAAGTGACAATGCATAGCACATTCACGGACAACCTAGGGCCCTAGGGACTGACACCTTACTCTACTCACATATAGACATTAAAATTGATGCCAGGCAACTCACACATCCTATACCTATCCATGTATTGGCTGTGTACTGCTTGCATCAGACAGAGTCATCCCTGAACTACAGTTCTGTCAACTGCTGCATTTGCAAGGATAAGTCTCTAACCTACACACTACTTGTAAGGAGTACTTTAATATGGTATCTTATGTATGGATCTGCTGCACTTATGTAAGGAAATATAGTAGGCTATTTGGACAGAAGTAACAGCTACATGGGACTACAGATACCAAGGACATTAGTATGTGTTCCTTAATAGTCACTGGGCTTCATGGTTGGAATAGTCACTAAATCAGTCAAGAGAGATGTAAAACGGTGGATTCACATGATATTTGGACTACAGTGTATCCCAGCAGATCATGTGCTGTTGCTTCCCCCCCCTCAACACAGCAGTGTTCCCATATAACTGCTTTAACAGTACCTCATCAATGGTATATCAGCAGTCCAGGCAATCTCAGGGCAGTAACATAGAAATCTATCACACAATTATATGTCTCACTTAATGCAGGAATAACAACATACATATGTATGCTGTTAATTGTGTGATGAATGGTTCCTCTCTGTCTGGAAGCTTGTGTGGCTCAGTGGACTAGGGAAGCTAGCATGTGTGATGGTGTTGATGGCTCTAATCTGGATGTATTCACATATTTTGCATGTGAGGTATTATTATGTTTGTATTTTCACAGACAGTCAGTTTGTGTCTAGTGTAACATTATGAACCTCAGTCACATATTAATTACATCAGACAGGTGGGGAATGCCATGGACAATTTGAATACAGTGCAGTACTGCAGAAACAGGGACAGATGTCAGTGTCTGTAACACACAAAATCCTGGACTGGATTACAGGTGGGAGTGGCCTGGAGTCAATTTATGAGTACTCACAGTCCCACTGGGCATGCCCATACACATAGTGAAAATATTGCGCAATTCTGTTGACCTTTCAAGAAATTGACCTGTTATGTATACATATGTCTGTACATACAGACATATAACTATACATATCCATCTATCAATATATCTCTCTTACATACATAATTTATATATCTCTATGTATTGTCAAACAGCTATATACATATTTATATAGCTATATATATAAAACAATAAATCTCAGCCTCTCCCCATGTATCTACATAACACATATACATATTATACATACACAGCTACTTTTATATATACATCCTTGTATTGTCCTACATACCCTAATAATTGTGAGTAAAGGTGCACTATCACACATCTATAATGGTCATCAAAGGATCCAAAGTAAGGGCTCAACAGTACAAAATGCACTTACTTACAGACAGCTGTGCCTGCTGGATGTCACCACATAGACACAAGCAGGTAGACAGTTGATGTAATGTATAATGTTACCAACACATGCATGGCCAGGGTACATTGTTCCTGCCAACAGGCTTCCTAGCTAAGTGCAAACAGTCACATATGGCCATACTGGTAACTGCAGACACATAGCTAAGATAAGAACAGTTATCTCACTGCTAGGATCTTAGGTGCAAATGATAGTATGAAGCAGAATCACTCTGCAGGCCACAGATGCTATTCAACAGAAGCCTAGTTTGTGTAATGCACAAGTACTGTGCCTGCAATCACTTATAAAACAGATGTAACCTGTGGCCCGTGCAATACGTACTGTGATCTACAGTGTATAAAACTAGAAACTAGATAGGTAGGGGTTCTAATCTCACTCTAGGCCACTTGGTGCATGTGTGTGTGTGTGTGTGTGTGTGTGTGTGTGTGTGTGTGTGTGTGTGTGTGTGTGTGTGCATATTCCCTTGCAAAACAACTGAGAATCCCTCATTGACTATCAACCTGCACTGCTGCTGCACATTCTGCCCTGTACATTGCTGCTGGCTTCCACACTGGCCTCTGCAACAAAGTCTACTGATGTCAACTACCAGAAGAGTACCATCTGCCATCATAATGTCAGACTTAAGCAGTAGCACATGTGATAAGTACTGTGCTCTACAGTGTGTAAGCCTAGATTGGTAGGGGGTTCTAATCACACTCCAGGCCACTCAGTCGTGTGTGTGTATTATCATACTGCATAAATATGATCACCTCAGTAACTGAATAAGAGGTATGGTTTTGGTTGTAGCAGGTGATGTGGGCCTCCAAATGCCTGACTACAGCTAGGTCTGCTGATGTCATCAAGCCTAAGATGTCCTATAGAGATAGCAGTAGCAGGCTTGAGGTGTAGTACATGTGTCACGTACCATATCTTTAGTGTGTACCGCTAGATAGGCAAGTTTTCTGACCTAGTAGCAGCCAACATGCAGTGTGTGTTTGCTGTGTCTTGTCCTGTAAACAGTAATTGGATGTGGTGCTATCTTCAATGTAGCCAGGTATGTGTGTGTGTGGCCATTAGAGGATTTTACCTCTGCCTATGAAATCATAGGCTCTTTGAACTTGACGTGCATAATGGCCCTACAGCCATCACAATCCTAGCCAACATTATACCCTTACTTACATGATTAGCACTTGTTGACCCTGTCCATGAGGAACACAGGTAGAAACCCTGTGGTGAAATGACGGTCACCCAGCCAATGGTGCAGATGGCATCTGATAAGGTCCACTGAGGTGGTCTGCTTGCCAATAACCAGGGTTCTGTATCAAATGTGTGTTAATAGCAACTGCACAGATCCCTCCCACCAGCATGTATTACTAATGTCATATAGCAGGTTAATGTCCTTTGAGTGAAAAATTTATGTACCATGTCACCTACAAATATGCAGCATATCCAGTCAAGCAGGGTCACACATTGCCCTATATGTAAGGGACATTCACCTCTAAGTAGTCAACATGTCACAGGCTGCAATGACACTGACTGCAGATGATCCCATTGAACAGATACTGATGATGTGAAGTTCCCTTTTGAGGACCACTTTGTCTTGTGCCATTGTCAGTAGTGCTTGGAAAGGTACAGTAGCAAATGGCCAGAAAGGTGCATTAGCAAATGGCTATTGCACTCAAATATTGGCATGCTGAGGAAGCAGTATGCAGGGATTATAAGTATGTCATCTTTGGGTGACTGTGCCCTCAATTATGACATATTAGTCCAATCTTACCACTGGGGAGACATGGTGATCTCAGATACATTAAGTGTAAACCTGTGGGTCCAGGCCTGTGTAGCCAGGTCTATCACCCCATGAGAACGTACAACACATGTTGCTATTGATGTGCTTATTGCATGGAGTGTATGGCCAATAGTATGTCAACACACATTTGTTCACCAATACCCTCTTGTAGGACATTGGCATACCTCACAGAGTCTATGGCAGCTCACAATTTACAGGCATCAGCCACACACATGCAGTATTTGCCTATATCATGGTGAAATGGATTTCAGGCAGTAGAGGACCCTGGATTGAGCCCTGTTGAGCACAGTTACATAGAGATCAGCTATTGGAGGCAAATTTCCCTATTCTGCATATGTGTGCCATCATGGAGACACTTTGTAACTCCCATGACGATAGTATCACACTTGCTTAAGTACCTGCTTTTGTGAATGATGCCTGAGTGTCAGATAGAGTCACATGGCTTTGCTAACTCCAGGGGGTTGTATGCCCTGATGACCCCTCACCCAGGGCCTTGGTGACTGCCTCAGACATGTCCTTTATGTCTAACAGCCATGATCCCCCTGTCAGACATCCAAACTGTGTACAGTCAACTGTTTGTACATTGTATATATGTGTGGTTCATAGGTTCATAGTTTCATAGGTGTGTACTAGGCTAATGGCTCTGGAGCCTTTACAAGCCTAGCCCATATGATTACCCTGGCATTATGCCACCTGACATTATCATCCTCATGATGATTTTCCCCACAGGCATACAGATATGACTACCCAGGCAAATAGGTCTATGATTTCCGAAGTGTTGGTCACATGGGAATGTGTCTGGTAAGAAGCTGAACACATACATGTGTGCATGATGTGGCTGTGGGTGGTGCAGGAGGTGAGCTGTGCATGTTGGTAAAATGCTTATTCCATATGTACAGATTGTTGCATGAGACATCATGGAATCAGGGGGTGAAATACAGTCACAGCTGTCAGACGTTGTGTTTGTGTGGCATAGGTGTGTAGGGTTGGGGACACTTTCTGCATCTCATAAGCAGTCACTGATAGTGCCATTATCAATACACTCATGCTTGTGTGTACAGCAAAGCATGCCATCATTACGAAATGTCATGGCAGATGGTTTAATGTAACATGTCACCTTTATGTAGGTCCCCTAATGTGACATAGCATCTGACTGGGCTGTTTCCTACATGCTGTACAGGGGATGTGTATGGCTGCCATACAGGGAGGTGACAAATCCCACTGTGTATCTCTTACTTATCCAAGACAGGACTAACACATCTATTACTTATTCTACATATCTACGATGTCACTGTGTTATACATAGTACACGATACACAGACAGGTCTGTAACAGAAACATTACCCCTATATGTAACAGCCCCCCCCCCCATGCATGTGAAGCATACATCTGCTGGAATGCACATCATGTACAACTTACACAATGGGATGCAGAACATGACAACCATAGCATGCATAGGAGAAATGTCTGTAATGGACACAGATAATTTGTACATGGGTCATCTTCATCACCACAGCTTGTAGTTGTTTTAGCTCCCAAAAACCTGGTGACACTTATCAAGGGTATTAGAACTTTTTATAGACTGGGGATGCATAAGTAGACTGAATGATGAAACTGTCCATGTTAGCCTGTCATACTCATATGAACCTCTGGAGCCATGCACCTGTAGTACTGTACTGTGCTGAAGATATGTCTTCTGTGCTGACATTCCATCCATCCGGTGCTGTCACATCTATCAGTTTATTGCCTCTGTGTATCCATAAGTGTCCCCTACAGACTCCTGAAACCAAAGCATAAACAGGTTGATGACATACCTCTCACTGTGTATGTATACAGCCATTACAACATCATAAAACATAAGGTACACAAAAGCATGTGGCTTACTCATTACAAATGTCAGCATACAGTATCTGTCAGTGACCAGTATAAGTGGCATGCCAAAGCAACACTGGATTGCAAAATTACATCTAAATATATATATATAGTCACCCTGTGCATTAGACACATAGCTTCATTCCCCTGTATTGATGGTAAGGATGACAGAGATACGGCACTGGTCTCATCACTTACACAGGGTGTCTTGTGGGGCTGCAGGAGGCCTAGGCAGACCCAATAGGTTGACAGCATGTGTGTGAGTCAGGAAGGGAGAGAGGCAAGATGGACTGTGGAAATGTGCTCTGTGTGTCTGCAGGTGACCTGAATTTGACAGTGGTGTGTGAGTGTGTGCATGAACACAGTCAAGCTCAGTGTAGCCCATATGTGTGCATGTTGTACAGCTTTTACCATGCATGGTAGAGCTGACAGTTCACTATCTCTGTCCCTGAACATGGGAACTGTATCTGCCAGGAGTTGTACTGGTAGAGCTAGTACCTGAGAGTGACTGCTGTCTGCTGGGACAGTGTCCTCCATGGGAATGCCCAGGACCATGAGCCCATGTCCTGCCACATCTTGGTGCAGACAATACATTACCCTCTGTTGCACTGGATGTACTGCCACTACGGGAGTGAGATTGTGCACAGCTACGTGGACTGTCAGCAGATGTAGATGCTGACCTACATCCACGAGGCTGACACTCAACTCCAACCAGATGTTTCATCAGAGACACCATGCATTCCAGGACAGATACAATGTAATCTGTCTAGGAACAATGTCTTTCCACTGCTTCAGTCAACAATTCCAGGGTATCTACGACATGGTGGAGGCAATCACAGATGTCAGACTGTGCTGCATCCATAACCGTGAGCATCCATCTGGAGTTCCTTTTGAAATGTTCTTGTGCCTCCATGACAACCTGAAACATATGCAGCATGAACCATTATGAGACACCTGCAACAGGTGGTAGAAAGACAGCAGGCATCCTACGAGCACCCCTATCAGTCCACCTGTGTGGCACCTCACCAGCTGTCTGGCTATGGCCAGTGTCTAGACTCACTGGAGCCATAGTTGCCACACTTTACTGTTCATTAACCCCACGCTCTGACTGTCCAATATCTGTGGCCTCTGGAGACTGGATATATGTAAGTATACTGACTGTGTGCAGTGATAATGAGGGCAGAGGATGACTGTAAACCTTTGGGACAGATTTAGCCTCTGAAACTCCCACCTGTGCCTCATATTGGCCACCATCATCAGAGTCTGAAGAGACACTGGTATCTGGTTGTGTAGGGGGCAGAGACCAGCCCCCTCCCATTCACCTGTGATAACAAAGGGGAAAGCAGTACATTAATATTTTCACTACTATGCTCTGCATTACTATGTCACAGTTATATGTAAAGCTGTATACACTGTTGTCACAATTACAGACCTGTTTAACCCACAACCTTATATAGTAGCATATGAAGACAGCATGTCTCTCACAAACAGCTGTAGTTACTAGTAAGTAAAAACTGTTCACACAACTACCTCTTCTGCAACAATGAGATAAACTGTGGATTTGTGAAAACTCTGCACAGTTGGCACATATGGCAGTCTGTAATGTCCTGACAATATGGTCACATATATCGGTGTGCTCACAGCTAAAAGGCATGGCAATGACTGTACAGTATGTTGAGTCAGAAAATATCTGTGCAGTTGGCAATCTTGTTGACAGTACAGCAATTCAGGCAGCAGGCCTGGGATGACACTTTAGGGATTACAGTGCTGTAAACCTACATCTATAACAAAACAGTGTTGTGCTTATCAGTAGCAGGACCACAATCTATTCCGATACCTGACGTACCTGTGAAAGGTTGAGGTAGAGGAAATGTCAGTACCACTGCATGTTGCAGCACAACAAGGTAATACATCCATACATCTCATATTTACAGTAGCTGCTGTGTTAATTGTTGTATTTGTCACAATCTGAGTATGAAAATTAATCTGTGGTTAAACCCTTCCCCCAATGAACAAAGACCCGACACCCACGTAAAAGTATGTACACCCTGACACATTGAACGCTACAGTATTACAATGCTGCTAAGGTTAAACCCCCCCCCCCCCCCAATGAACAAAGACCTGACACCCATGTAAAAGTATATACAACCTGACACACTGAATGCTACAGTATTACAATGCTGATCAAACTAAGCTTAACTGCATGCTCTTCTGCTGTGGAAACTGTAGCACCCACATCCATGATGTATGATGCTATGGATGCCTGGGAGCTGTTGTGTGTGCCTGTGTTCACCTGGAGTTCCTCTGTGGCCAAGAGTGGTTGTTCCACTGCAGGCCCTCCACTGATGATGCCACTATCCCTGTCTACATCTGCTGCTCTTTGTCATGCAGCATTGATCATGTCCATAGTATGGTGTCAAACCTGCTCATATGTCCTGTTCTGATGACCAATGGCATTCAAATCACAGACGAGGTCAGCCCACAATGCAACCCGCTGTTCCCTGTTTGCCTCCCCCTGGACAGTAGTATGTCATGATGTTACTGGAGGCTTTCCAGTATAATTTCATTTTCTGCATCCATGAAAGATGCATGTCATCTTGGGTACATGATTCCTGAAAGACAACAAATTTGGAACACATGTCAGGATCACATACGTGGAGGTACACTATGAAGAGATACAGCAAGGACAAAATGGCTGGCAGCATCCAATGCTTGCTCACACATGCCATACTCCACAGTGTGCAAACATACTAACTGTGTGGATACAAGAGAGATAGTAGAAGTAGTCAGCTATTCCTTTGTGTGCCATGACAGACACTGCTGTATGATCATACACCCAACACTGGAATTTACTGTAGTGTGTCCCCTATGGGCAATCTCCCTGATAATATGTCAAAGGAACAGTGCCAAACAAATAGCAGCGTGCTATTACAACCACTATAAAGGGACAGTCCCACAAGACCAGTGTGCCACAATGATAAAAAAATGCACCCTTGATGTATTGTACATCCTCTGTAGGTGTAAGAAATCAGAAGATCAATGAAATGTCATTATCACAGTTCTAAAAAAGACTTAATGATGTAATTCATATTCCCTGTAAGTATAGTCACACATCTGCATCCTGTTATAAACAAAAAGGTTACATATCTGATGGAGTGCAGTACTCCTCTGTTGATATGTGTTGATAGTTAGAGTTACACAAACATGTGTGCTGTGTGAGGAAAGTCTCATACAGACTGGTTCCCCATAGCTAGCTGCTTGCTTTTATAACATGCTTCTCATCAGCAGGTGATTAACTCTTAACCAATCATTCAGTGGTCCGCAACTTAAAAACAAAGGTATGGCATCTAAGTCCAAGGAAGTCATTGTACCACTGTATTTCGTATTCATCAGACCTATCATTGAGTACAATGACCCCTTTGGCATGTACCTAACCAGGCATATCCAACAATTGGAATGTCCACAGAAGTTCTGCACTAAAAGTATACAGGGAGTAAGTAATATGTCCTATGCAGACCGCATCAAGCCCCTATCCCTGTATTCTGTCTGCTACAGGCTTTTGAGAGGAGATCTATGTCTGGCATAAAGGGCATTATCGGCCCCCAGTCTGATGGACCTCCTGCATAGCCACAAAACAAAGAGAACCAGAATTACCCATTCTAAAGACTTAAAACTTGCCTGTGATATAAACAGGACCTGCTGGAGAGATAGGTATGTATCCCAGAGGCTACCACATCTACAGAACAGGCTCCCCATTCATGTGAAGCAGAGTTCCTCCCTAACCCAATTCACGTGCAACTTGGAAAACTGGATGGGAAACCGGAAATTCATCCCTGGTTTGGCACCTATGTCTCTAATGGACACAGGTAACCTGCAAATTGTTCATCTCCCAGGCCCATGTTTACACATATCAAGGGTGTCAAAACTTGTCAGAGATTTGGGATGCATGGCTAGGCTTAAAAAGCCCTTGTGGTCATTAGCCTAGTAAACACCTATGAACCTTATGAACCTATGAATCTGTGGTTCTGAAATGCTAATTGCAGCCAACACAGCTGATTTGCACTATCATCAGCCAATGACCTGCAACCACTGTACAATATATAAGGTCTTTGTGTAGATTAGGGGCCTTTTCTGATATGTTTTACTGGACACTACTGGGGTGAGGAAACTGCATCATCACAGAGGATAGGTTTGTAGCAGCATCTCTTCCATAAAGATGTGTGTGTTACAGGCTGCACCTGCTGCTGCTGCAGGTAATAGACATAGGCATAGAGTGTGAACACTTTGGAGGACAACAGGATCTAGGAGTAACTGTAGGAGCTGTGTCAGTCTTGTTGGAGAGTCAGAGCCAGAGCGAGGGTCAGGATGCCCTTTCCACTCCAATTAAGGCAAGTGTTTAAGGTATCAATCACCAACAGAGTATAGGCAACATGTTTGGTGTGTTCTTGAGCAAGATGGGGGTGCAAATAAAAGAATATGTCCACTGTTTGGGCAACTGTCTGGCCATGTGTTATAATATATTAGTAATTTGCAGCATGTATGAGAGCAGTCCTTGTTACAGACAGGGACTTAAAATGTGTATGTTAGTTGTGCAGCTGTAGTAATCTGCACTGTGACTTTGAATGGATTGTGTGGTGCACTCTGATATTAGTGCCCCTCATTTGTAGTACCTGAGTTGAAATTCTCTGTGACTGCATATTAATGCATGATATGACACTTTATGCAGATATGGTTTTGACAGGACTATGTGAAGTGTGTACCTATCTGCACATCTGGGACTTCTATCAATGAAAAGCAGGCATTTATTTGAAATTAAATTTGGGTGGATAAAGAGTGCATGACCCAGTCATTAATTGCTAACTTTATAATAATGTAATTTAACTGCTACATACCACTGGATTTGAACCCTGGACTGTGTGTGGCAAAATGTACTGTTTTTTTTAAAAGACTGAGCTACTGAGTCTCTGCTACAGCAGCTGTATTTGCAAGATATGAGTGCCCACATACAGGCTGTGACAAATGCTTTTTACATCCATCACTATGTGCATGGCTGTATATGGATGTATTTCTGCACCAGGGTCCCAGCGGAACATGTATTTTGCCATTAATGCCTTAGCAAGTATATTTGTACATATTTCAGATAGAAGGGCACACTTGCCTGCTATCACAGACCCCACTTACATTCCTTTTCATGTGTTTGGTTTACTGGAGGTATTGTCTTACACCAGGGTCCAAGGTACACTCCCATTCTTCCATTACTTTTTAATCCAGTTTGCACAACTTGCAGCTCAGCTAAAACATGCTTAATGACTGTAACTGGCAATTACTATGCTTTGTTTAAAGCACCTGTTTCACTTAACAGCTGTGTGGTGTGGCAGGTTAATGTAGTGATCCGTAGGTGTGATGCTCTTGGGTTCAAAATAGGGGACAGGTGTTTATTTTGTGCGTGTTTATGATAATTGAAAACACATATATTCATTATAACTCCATTTAGCTGAGCTTAGCAAAGCTGTGCGACACAGCGTGCCACACAATGTTGTGCTAAAAATATAAAGAAAAAAGGCGAGATAGGAAAGTGTTGAAATGGGGTGCAAGCAGGGGGGGAAACATAGAGAAAGGCAGGTAGGGATGTGCAGGGTGTATGAAAGAACCATAGCTATCAATTTCTTGTACAGCAACAACTGTGCACTTTGACAGAATTTGTACATGACTTTGGACTCTCACCCCAGAAATTGAGAGCTATGTATGGAGCAATGTTTTTTGGGGACAGGTGCCCATGTTTTTTTTTTTAAGTGAGAGTAGAATGTTGAGGGAGGAACATAAATACATGTGGGTGAGGTAAGTTGGGTAGGTGAGGATGCATTTACAAACAGAAAAGACAGCAGACAAGGGCAGTGTTTGACAGATGAGGGGGATGAACACCTTGGATGGGGAGGATGTTGTGTAATCCAAGTCCCATGTGCCTTCACAAGGCAGCAGCATAACTCATATCCCCCCATGGGACTGTCAGCACTGTTCCATCACTGCCCTGTGGGTGGCAGTGGTGGAGGCTGGGCACCGGGCAAGGCTGCCCCAGCAGGTCAGCCAGCATGCCCTTGATCTGGTGCAGGCAGCAGTCAATACCATGGTAGCCTATCCTGCACACCAAAACCGGTAGCTTAGCCTGGGTGACAACTTCCCCTCCACCACTGCTCCCAAATGGGGGCCTGCAGTACTACTCAACACCAAAGGTAGTACAGGGGCAGCAGAAAGGGGCACCATTGGTCTGGGTTCCAGATGTGTTGGGACCCAGTGCTGCAGCCGGAAAAGGCAAGATAGGCAGATCAGCCAGAACTGGTCTATCTTCACATGCTGTGGTAAATGATGTATATCAATAAGTTAAGGTTAGTTATAACCAAATCATTATTACTGTTAACAGAATAGAACATCATATTAATTAATTCAAATACATATTAATGTATATTATGTGTAACTCAACATTAAGTAACATAACCATCAGTTTGTTAACAGCATGCCAGTAAGAATAAAACAAGGCCAACAAAACAGTTAAACACAATGTGTTAACATTGAATCATAACAAAAACATAACAATAACATAACACATTTTACCAAAATGTAGCTAGTTTACCAAAATATGTTAATATTAAATCATAATAATAAATAACAATAATAAATAAATGAAGATAAGGGGTGGGGAGAGAGAAAAATATTCCATTACTGACAATACAGATTATATCCCTGAAAACACTGATAATAATTACTCTACAGGTGTGTAGTGTCTGTTTTGAGTACAGTGACTGTAATTCTGCCATAGCTGATGTAGCACGTATATACCTCTCAAGCTGTTTCCATGGGTCATATGAGCCAAGTAATAACAAATGCTGGTACACAACTACACAGAACAGTTTCACATAATGTGGACTTGTATAACTACCTAGGTGTTCTCTAAGTGGCTTTGGTAATACATTGCATGCCAGGTAATCATTTTTCTGGTAATCCTGTGATAGACAGATTAGGTAGTTTTAATTACATAACTAGAAATCATGACACTTGGGAGGCATGTTTGTGTACAGTACGTAAACTAGACAGCTGTTATGCCTTAATAGTCAGGCATGGGAATAGCACCCAATAGCTGTGATTGCAGGGACATCTGCAAATGATGTAACAATTGACTGCAGCAACTTAGTAAAGACACGCAAGGAATACAGCTGCACTGGAAATATTTAGACAGATTTAGTTAGGAATTAACAATGCTGCTTAACACTTTATTGGTATTGCTAATAAGTGTCTGTGAAATCTAAACACAAAATATCTGCCCATAGAGTGGGCTACCTCAACCATATACCTTTTGTTTCTAGACTGGGAGAAATGAGAGCATTATGTGATTGATTTTGGCCTGGAGACACCCTTTAACCATACTGTGAGTTGAGCAATACATGTTACAGGACATTTGTTTTGCATTCTAGAACTATTACAGTGTTAAACTTGACTGCAGTGACAGTAGAACACACATGCATGGAATACAGCCATACTGCATATATTAAGACATATTTATTTAGGAATCAACAATGCTGCTTAATACTGTATTAGTATTGCTGATAAATTTCTATGAAGTCCACACACAATATCTGCCCATAGAGTGGGCTACTTCACCCACATACCTTCATTACCTGGAGTAGGAGGAACAGAGAGCATTATGTGACTGATATTAGACTGGAGACAACCTTGGACTGTACTATGAGTTGAGCAATACAGTTTGCAGACCATTAGTTTTGCATTCTACAGCTATTACAGTGTTACAATTGACTGCAGCAACCTTACCATAGACAAGCAATACATGCAACTCTACTGCAATGGTTATGACAACAAAATCTGGCTGCACAACCTTTTACTTTTTGTTATTGGTATTGTTTATTGCAATACAGTTGTTATTGTGCGTGTGTTAAACTACAGCTCTAGTTGCCCATTTATTGCATACAGTTTTTGTCTATACTTTATTACAGTAAATGCTTTACTCTTTCTTGTTATTGCACTACAGTTAGAATAATAAATCCGTACTTACTATGCTCGTGGCACAGCTTGGCCAGGCTCCCAGCATGGGACTCAACACTGCGAGCCCTCTCAGCTGCAGCTATTGAGCCCTCTCAGCTGCAGCTATTGGGAGAGAATCACACCATTATGCATACCAGTTTTGCAGGCATTCAGCTTGCATTTTGGCAAAACTGTGGAAAACATGCTTACATATTTGTGGGGCAAGCCCATCTCTTGCCTCCCAGGTTCCCCTCTTTCTCCTCCTCAGGTCATCATAATGGTGTTGACACTGCTCACCAGTGCAGGGGATACCAGTAGCACTGGTAAGTTCTCTGGCCAACCAGTCCCAGGCATCTGTCTTAAATTCTGAGCCCTGAAAACCACCCTGCATCAGCCTGAGTTCATGATTTTTTACCAGGAGCCCAACAAATACCCTGGACTCCTGCACACCCCATCTCTGCACCTGAAAGCACACACCAGCACTGCCTGCCATATCAATAGATGATATGATTCCAAAGAATGGTGCAGAATTCCCACCTATTGGCCTTAGTATAGGCTGTTTTTTCTGCCCTTACACGTCATTGAGCAACATTTAAAAATGTGCCACGTAGCTTAGCAGCACACAAACAGTAGAAGCCATTAGCATGTTTAAGCAGTGCTCAGCATAGCACAGCACTGCCGTATTAAAACAAATTAAACAAAAAAGTAAATTAGATTACAAACATGCTATTACTAGTATGGATTCAAACCCAGGACTTACTAAGCATTAAGCAGTAACTCTACCCATTCAGCTACTTGGATATTTTGAAGACTAGTATACCTTCACATATATTACTAAGCTACTTGTTAGCATTGCTGAGCACCATGCCACACCTTGCAAACACGCTTAAACAGACCCAGAAATAATGAATTAATTAATTACATCTGTTTTCTATTTTTAGATCAAGTGTCAGCTATGTATGTATAAGAGTCACTCAGCTTTGCTACGCTCTGCACCATGCAAACAGCAATTAAAAACAAAGGGAGAGATAATAAAAGTGATTGTGATAATTAATTATAGCTGGTTTCTATTTTTAGATGTCTTGCAGGTGTCAGCTGTCTATATGTAAGTGCAGCTTTGGCATTTCTGCACTCTGCGCCATGCAAATAAACTTTAAAAAAAAGAAGAAGAAAGCAAAATTGCACATTTAAAAAAGTGCAAAGGGAAATTACAAGGAGCCTCACCCTGTGCATAACATCCCACCAGATATCCACAATAGCCTCTACACTTCTTCCTACATGGATTCACTGTCCCTGTTCCTATGGTCTCCCTCGGCAGCACACCATCAGTAATACGCATAGCGTGCTGCCGTGGGAGAACCGTGACCATGTGTACAAATATAGTCCATGTACACACTATATGGTGCCTACGTAGATTTTATAAAATCCCGGGGATTAATTTTCACCTTATAGTCCATCTCTCACAGCCATGTATTATTAATGGGAAAATCATAGCTGCACAACATTTTTGGTAAGGGGTTGTCTTTGCCTTTAAAATCGTATCCATATTTGCCATTTCTTTCTTTCAAGAAGCAAGTGTCTTTTAATTTCATGATTGCTGTCTTTGAGCCCATGAAAATATCTTTCACTCCCTAAATGACTTATTCATCTGTTTGCAAAGAATTTTTTTTACGTTGAGCAACAAGCCAGCTTTTGTGCTTTCTACTTTTCACCTTCATCACCAGGATCTTCAACTCTTCCTCAGTTTCAGCAATCAGTGTGGTATCATCTGCATATCTGAAGTTATTAATATTTCTTCTCCTTGAAGTTTTGACTCCACCATCTGATTTGTATAACACAATATTGCCGATGATATATTTGCAGATAAATTAAACAAGCAGTTGACAGTATACAGCCTTGTCATAATTATTTTACAGTATTGACATAGTCAGTGATTTCATATCCAGTTATAACTGTTGCTTCTTGTTTTGCATGCACATTCTCCAGGAGGCAACAAAGGTGAACCAGGTATCCCAATTTCTCTAACAACTTGCAGCAGTTTGTATTGTTCACAAAGTGTTTGGATTAGAGCAGTCACTAGAGCAAAACTAAATATTTTTCTGGAACTTTCTTCATTATCCAGTGGATGTTGCCAGTTTGATTTCTGGTGCCTCTAACCTTTATAGTACTAGCATGTATATGTAGTAGTTGCTGCTCCTTGTATTTCTGAGGAATAACTTTAGGATCTCAAGAATTACCTTGCTAGAATCTCAAATTGCCTTGCTAGCATGTAAAACAACTGCAGTTGTCTGAAAATTTGAGCACTCTTTAGCAATGCCTTTTTAAGATTGGAATATAAATTCAATACATATTTGTCAAATTTGTTGGAACATTTTAATGTACTGCATTTTTTTGCAGGATTTTCTACAATTCAGATATATTTCCATTCCTTCCTGCAGCCTTGTTATTAGCAAGGCTTTCTACAGCCAATTTAACTTTACCACTCAGGCAGATCAGAGAGCATATCATTGCACATCTCAGTGACATTAATGTCCTTCTTGAATAACTCTCTATATTCATACCACCAGTTCTTAACATCTTTTTCTTCTGTTGGGTCCTGTGAATGCCTGTGCACTGGCTCAGCAATCAAGGAGCCTCAATCCTTACCGCTAACACCAGTGAGGGGCATCTCATATAGGAGGAAAGGATAACAAATACACGCAGTAAAGTACAATTTCCTTTAAGAGCACACAGAGACCACAGTCAGTCTGGGGCTGGTTGCTCCCTTGCTCTCTAGGTCCCCAATAAGACTCCCCATTGGCACAGCTATAGTGTCCAGATCTCAGCCTACCTGGGCAAGCTAAAACCTTCTGCACCCTCTTTGTCCAACCAGTGCTTCGTGTCCCTGCCCAAGTAGCTGACACACACACACACACACACACACACACACACACACACACACACACACTTTGAGATAAGGGTTTATGCAACCACACAGACTCTCCTGGGAAAGGCTGGCACAGGTTCTGCAGCTGTAGCCATTTTACCCAAACTATACAATAGAAATTACTGCCACCACCCAGCTAATAATTATCAGCTACCCAAAGGTCCTTTAAAGCATGTCCAATTATTACTGTGCAATATTGTTATCCAATTGGTAGTATTACTGTGCAATATTGTTATCCAATTGGTAGTAGGACTAATCAGTCAAGGCTGATTAGAGTGTCTTGGTGCAGTTCCACTATATACATGAAATGCACTCTAGAGCTTAACTTATCTCTACACAAAACAGCCTCAGTTGAAATGGTTTGAACATATTTAATAAATACTAAAAACACAAGACAATACTTTTTAACTACACAGTGCTAGTCAAGAGTTCGGAGATCACAGAGAAATACTTAAAAAATTCAGTAGTACAGTTCTGACATCACAGGAAAACTTAGTCTAATCTTTCTAGTTTCTAACTATTTCTTAGAGAAAACACAAATCTGAGATAAATTTACATATAGGGACAGGCAGAGTGCTGAGTTGGATTGTCAAGACAAAAATGCTTAATGCTCTCTGATTCTCTCAGTTTTTAAAATCACATTTCTGATTCCCATTACATCATTCTTCACACTTCCCTGGGTTCCCATTACACCATTCTACACACTTCCCTGGTTTCCTAGGCTAGCAGAAACTACATTTACATTCTTCACCTCTGGGCAGAAACCAGAGCAATAAAGGACATTTATGCATGCAAATTCTGTCCATTAACTCTAGCCTTAAAACAATAGGCAGGAAGCCTTCATCTAGCCCAGCTGGAGCTGAATTTTAAACATCAAAGACAGCCATGAAATGCTTGACTTAGCTTTCTTACAGTAGAGTGCACTGTTGTCACATTTTTTCAGTTCCACGTGTAACATTATTTTCTTTTACATTTAAGACACCAAGCTTGTAGTTTACATTCATATTTACAAATGACAGAATTATCTGCAAAATTCTATCTGGCTAGGCTGGCAGCCTTCATCTATCTTCACCCAATCTTCACATATCGTCACACATCTCCCCCCTTGGAGAACTCAAGCTAGTTTTTCAAGTGGCCCTTAAGAAATGCTGCTTGAGAGTGTTAGGTCTATCTGAGTATACCTTACCTCATTCCCTGTCTTGGGAGCCCATCTGCATTGGCATTGCTAATCCCACTGTGGTGCTGCACTGACATATATGCTTGCAACCCCAGATTCCATCTTAGCAACTTGGCATTTTGCTGGCTGGTTCTATTTAACCATATTAGGGGGTTGTGATCTGTCATTACAGTGAAATTTCTTGCATACAGATAATGCTGAAGTTTCTGCATTGCCCACACTATGGCTAGACATTCCTTTTCTACAGCTGTATAACATTCCTCCCTGGGTTGGAGCCTATGACTGAGATAAATCACTGGGTGCTCTTCTCCCTCTGAAGAAATCTGGCTAAGTACAACCCCCACCCCCTGGTTCAAAGCATCCACCTGTACAACAAATCCTTTGCTGTAATCTGAACTGGCTAACACAGGGGATCCTCACAAAGATTCTTTAAGCTTCTGGAATGCCTGCTCACATGCTGGGGTCCACACTACCATATCTGGCCTGTTATTCCTTGTCGGGTCTGTGAGGGGAGCAGCTATGGTACTATAACTAGCGACAAACTTTCTGTAGTACCCTGCTGTCCCTAAGAATGCCCTCACCTGCTTTTTGGTAACAGGTGCAGGCCATGCCTGAATGACTTCCACTTTGGCAGGTTCTACCCTTATCTTACCACTCCCCACTCTATGTCCTAGGTAGGAGACCTCTACCATACCCACCTGACATTTACTCAGCTTAATGGTCAAGCCTGTCCTCTGTAGTCTGCCCAGCACCTCCCTGACTTGCTGAAGGTGCTCTTGCCAGGAATGGATGTAGATGGCAATATCATCTAGGTAGGCAAGGGCAAACCCTCTAGCTCCTGCTAGGATATGATCTACCAGCCTCTGGAAAGTTGCTGGGACAGTCTTCATCCCAAAGGGCATCTTTGTAAACTCATACAAGCCAAAATGAGTCATAAAGGCTGACTTCTCTCTAGCACTGAGAGTCAAGGGCACCTGCCAGTAATCCTTGGTAAGATCAATGATTGTAAGATACTTAGCCCCACCCAGCTGCTCTAGGACCTCATCTGTTCTAGGCATGGGGTAAGCATCTGACTCTGTGTGACTATTTAATTTCCTGTAGTCCACACAGAAACTGGTGCTGCCATCCTTCTTTGGTACCAGCACTACTGGGGAGGTCTGGGGACTGTTAGACTCCTGAATCACCCCTAGTTCCAACATCTCCTATATCTTCTCCCTTGGAGTCTGTTTGACTGTCTCAGGCACCCTATAAGGGGCCTGTCTAATAGGCCTTTGGGGTCTTGTATCCAACTGGTGCTGCACCAGGTGGATGCATCCTGCTTTCCCAGTGAAACTGTCTCTAAACTCCTGCAACACTGCTCAGATTTCTCAAACTTGGGTAGGAGATAGCTGCTGGGACATTGCTATCCCTTCCACTGAGGTGTCAGTCCGAGCCTCACTGAGGAGATCAGTCACCATATATCCCTCAGACTCCTCCTGCAATCCACTGAAAATGCTCAGCACAAGGGCCTCCCTATCATGGTAAGGTTACATCACGTTGACATGGTACAATTTATGCCCCTGCCTTCTGCCTAGCAGTTCCACCATGTAGTTA
This sequence comes from Protopterus annectens, assembly GCF_019279795.1. NCBI lineage: Eukaryota > Metazoa > Chordata > Ceratodontiformes > Protopteridae > Protopterus > Protopterus annectens. Next base: position 1,874,004,166 of record NC_056741.1, on the reverse strand, counting down.
ACATCACTTACCTTTCTTGCCACCTTGTAGGGTCCCTCCCAAGCTGCTTGCAGTTTGTTGTGTCTGACAGGAATGAGAACCATTACCTGCTGTCCTACAGCATACTCTTGAACGTTACTGTCATACAACACCTTTTTCTGTTGTTGAGCTTCTGCCAGGATATCCTGGGCCAAGCCCATGAGTTTCCTAAGCCTTGTCCTGAGGTTTAGGACATATGCCATAACAGACTCCTTGTGAGACTCCCACTCACCTTCCCACTCATCTCAAATTAAATCTAGAGGTCCCCTCACCCTATGCCCATACAGCAACTCAAAGGGTGAAAAACCTGTGGATTCCTGTAGAACCTCTCTGTAAGCAAATGACAGATGGGGCAAATATCTGTCCCAATCCCTCTTCAACTGATCTGCAAATGCCCATAGCATGGACATGATAGTAGAGTTTAACCTCTCAATGAGACCATTAGTCTGGGGATGGTAGGGGCTGGTCTTCATGTGCTTCACCCCACAGGACTTCCACAGACAAGCCAGCATGTCTGACATGAAATAGGCACCTCTGTCAGACAGTATTTTTTTTTTTGGGAAACCTACCCTGCTAAAAATCTCTAAAAAAGCATTTGCCACCTTTTCTGCCTCAATGGATGACAAAGCCACTGCCTCAGGGTAGTGTGTAGTATAATCCACTACCACTAGGATATACTTTTTTCCTGTGGAACTTGGGGTACTCAAGGGACCTACGATATCCATAGCTACCCTCTGAAATGGCTTCTCACTCACAGGCAAAGGTATCAAAGGAGCTCTCACCTTGTCTCCTGCCTTGCCTACTTTTTGGCACTGCTCACAGGACCTGCAGTACCCTGGTATATCTCTGGAAATTCCAGGCCAATTGATGTTCTGCATAATACGCCTCTTTATACATTTTATGCCCATATGACCTGCAAAGAGAATATCATGGGCTATGGCTAGACGCGCCAGATGGTAGGCTCTAGGTACTACCAACTGCTGTACTCTCTCACCTTCTAGCTCTCTCTCAGGGGTTCACTCTCTGTACAGTAACCCTTTGTCCCAGTATACAGATTTCCCCTTCCCTTGAGAATCAGGTGCCTCCCTAGCTACCTACCTCAGGCCTTGCAATGTAGGGTCTGAGAGCTGAGCCTGTCTCAACCCTCTCCTTGTAACCCTTCCCTGGTCCCCTTCCACAGGAAGTCTGTCATCCACTGACAGTGGTGCCTCACCTTCAGCCTGGGATGACTACTCACCTCCACCTTTGCAGTCACTCTGTCCAAGGGAACATCAGTACCCACAAGCAGCTGTGGCTCACATTCAGTCTCACTGTTGCAGAGTAGCTCCCTTCCTGAAGTAACTACCTCATCAGTCCTGGCTGCAAGTATGTAGTCTGTCTGGGTCTCCCCCCAGGCTACCAGATCCACATTCTTGTCTCTTAGCCTGACTACATGTAACTGCATAAGCATATGGTACTGCCTCATCCAAAGCTTTCCCTATCAGGACATCTGCAGGGATGGTAGTTCCATACCCCTGTTGTCTCAAGACAACCTACTATTGGCATTTTGTCTTTCCCACTTACTGTCTCTCTCACCTTTTGTTCCCCACCTTGCCCCCATGGACATTTGTATGCCACATGGCCCCACTGGCTGCATTCAAAACATTTAACCCTAGCTCCTGGATGTGTACCTGGACTAGTGGCTTCCCCTGCTACAGGCAGATTCTGTTGGGGCAGTCTGTGCTGCCTACCATGGGTTCCTTTAGACCCATGAGAAGTACTGGGGGTCCCTTTCCTGTGCAGGGATGCCCTGCTTGCTAGGTATAGGTCTCCTTTCTTCCCCAACTCCTCTGAAGTAGCACACTGTCTACCAGCTCCAACAGACAGTTCTTTACAGCAGTATAATCAAAACATGCAACATCAGACATTTTTGACAAAACAGTTACAGCTTTACCATGGAGTAAGGGCATCAGGAACCATACCCAGAGCCTTTGGTCAACTTCATACTGTTTGTATACCATCCCAAACATATGAATTAAACTATCAAAATTATTCCCCTCTTTAAACTGCAAAATACATTTACTGACCTTTTGTGCTTCTGGGGTCCAGTACTCCATTCCCATTACCTCCATGATTCTGGTGAAGAGTCAGCATTTCCCTCTCATGCCTCCTCTGCTGCTCCTTTTCCTTGGCTTCTATCTCCAAACGCCTGCCCTCCAACTCAAGTCTTTTTAGCTCCAGATGGATTTTTAAGACCTCTGCAGAAAGGTTGAGCTGTCCATTCTCCAAGGGTATTATATCTCCACTGCCAGTCTGATTGTCCTCCTGGTTGCTGTTTTCTGATGCTGCTTTAACCAAGACTGCAATCAGGTCTGCCTTAGTCAGGTTTCCATGCACCAGTCCCCTAGCCTGGCACATCTCCACCAGCTGGCTTCTTGTCAGCTTTCTATATTCCTCTGCTGACATGTTGCCTGCTCACCCTGACTAACTAAGCTAACAAAAGAGATAAAACAATTGTGATCTGAACTCTGAGTATTCACTGCATGGCTGATTTAGAGTTCAAAACACCTTCAAAGCTCACTGTACACAAGCTACAGGAATTCACTCTACCCACACCACTACAGGCCAATTAGTATTTGCCAACCAATTAATACATGGTGTGGCTCTCCCACCACTGCCAAACAATTAATATGTGATGCCAGTGCACTGGCCCAGCAATCAAGGAGCCTCAATCCTCACCACTAACACCAGTGAGGGGCATCTCATATAGGAGGAAAGGATAACAAATACACACAGTAAAGTACAATTTCCCTTAAGAGCACACAGAGATCACAGTCAGTCTGGGGCTGGTTGCTCCCTTGCTTTCCAGGTCCCCAATAAAACTCTCCACTGGCACATCTATAGGTTCCAGATCTCAGCCTAGCTGGGCAAGCTAAAACCTCCAGCACCCTCTCTGTCCAACCAGTGTTTTGAGTCCCTGCCCAAACAGCTGACACATGCATACTTTAAGATAAGAGTTTATACAACCACACAGACACTCCTGGGAAAAGCTGGCACAGGTTCTCCAGCTGTGCCCCTTTTAGTCAATACTATATGGTAGAAATTACTGCCACCACCCAGCTAATAATTATCAGCTACCCAAAGGCTCTTAAAAGGGTATCCAATTATTATTGTGCAATATTATTATCCAATTGGTAGTATGACTAATCAGTCAAGGCTTATTAGAGTGGCTTGGTACAGTTTCACTATATACATGCAATGTACTCTAGAGCTTAACTTATCTCTACACAAAACAGCCACAGTTGAAAGGGTTTAAACCTAATAAATACTAAGAACACAAGACAATACGTTTTACTATACAGTGCTAGTCAAGAGTTCAGAGATCACTGAGAAATACTTAAAATAATTCAGTAGTACAGTTCTGACATCACAGAAAAGTACTTAGTCTAATCTTTCAAGTTTCTAGCTATTTCTAGGAGAAAACACAAATCTAAGATAAACTTACATACAGAGACAGGCAGAATTCTGAGTTGGATGGTCAAGACAAAAATGCTTAATCCTTTCTGCTTCTCTCTGTTTTTAAAATCACATTCCTGGTTCACATTACATCATTCTTCACACTTCCCTGGGTTTCTGTTACATCATTCTTCACACTTCCCTGGGTCCCAGGCTAGCAGAAACTACATTTGCATTCTTCACCTCTGAGCAGAAACCAGAGCAATAAAGGACATTTATGCATGCAAGTTCTGTCCATTAACTCTAGCCTTAAAACAATAGGTAGAAAGCCTTCATCTAGCCCGGCCAGAGCCAAATTGTAAACATCAAAGACAGTCATGAAATGCTTGACTTAGCTTTCTTACAGTATAGTGCACTGTTGTCACATTTTTTTCAGTTCCACATATAACACTATTTTCTTTTACATTTAAGACACCAAGCTTGTAGTTTACATTCATATTTACAAATGACAGAATTATCTGCAAAATTCTATCTTGCTAGGCTGGCAGCCTTCCTCTATCTTTACCCAGTCTTCACATATCGTCACAGGTCTCTCCTGGTTTCACCTTTTGTTATGCCCCTTTTTACCCTGGACTTTCCCTTCATATCAACAGTGTTCTTGAAGATGTCTCTTTTCTTTCCCATTCTGCTGTTTATTTCTGCTGTGTTGTGCATTTAAATATGCTTCCATATGTCTTCTTTCTCCTCTCTGGAACTTTGCATTCAGATTGACATATTATTTTCTGTCATTCATTTGTTCTCTGTCTTTCTACTGCTACTTCTAAAGTGTCCAGAGAAAGCCATTTTGCCGTTTTATGTTCTTTGTACTTGGAATATTTTCTTATCACCTCCTAGACAGTATCACATATTCTGCTCTATACACCAGGTATAAGCCTTTATATCTAGTCTTCCCTATCACTATTTGTGAAATAGTTGAGCTTGTATCAAGTTTGCCTGGATGAAACAGCACGTGTATAAGGAGACCGGTAAGTATATCCTGGTACATTCTTTGCATCTGTATGCTGAAACAGCACCTATGTAAGGAAACAGGTAAGTATATGCTGGTGCACACTTTGCATCTGTCTGCTGAAACAGCAACTGTGTAAGGAGACAGGTAAATATTTGCTAGTACACTGTTTGCAGCTGTGTGATGAAACAGGACCTGTATAAGGAGACAGGTAAGTATATGCTGGCACACTCTTCACAGCTGTGTGCTGAAACAGCACCTGCGTAAGGAGACAGGTAAGTATATGCTGGTACACTCTTCGCAGCTGTGTACTGAAACAGCACCTGTGTAATGAGACAGGTAAGCATATGCTGGTAAACTCTTCGCACCTGTGTGCTGCACCTGTGTGTGGAGACAGATAAGTATATTCTGGTACACTCTTTACGTCTGTATTGATGTCTATAAGCAGTCATACGTTAAAATAGCAGATCAATATATTTTATTTATTTAGTTGCTTAATCTCATTACAAATATGTCACTGTATGTTTTATGTCATAAAAATATGTCTAAGAATTTTTTTGGACAGGTTTTGGTTTGAGCTGCTTTGTGAACTTACATTGGCTTTTTAATGGTTTCAAGTTTACTCCTTTTCCCCAGAACCTGCCAGGCTGAAAAACATTTCATTTAACAAGGTATTTCAGCATTTTACACTTGTAGGAAGTGAAAATCACCCACTAGGATTCCTGGAATTAGGCGATTTTAACTCTGACACTGTGTAATTTTTAAATGTATCTCTTGGTTAATAATATGACATTGCAGCTTATCAGGGAGAGTGTAAAAATATAAATCGCCCACAGGATTGCTAGGATATATTGCTACAGTACACTCATTATTTTGAAAGGGAATGTTTTGAAATAAGGCATTATATAAAATACTTCTGTTCCTCTGACCTCATTTAGTTTGTCAAGAAGCTGTCTCCCTCTATAGTCATTCATGAACATGACCTCCAAAGTACTTCAGTTCTTCCAGCTAAGGTTGCTACTTTTCTAGGTAAGAATTGCGACCTTGGATTTTTTTTTTAATTGGTGATTTTCATTCCACAAACTTCTCAATCACCAGTGATTCACTCCAGTCAGTGCTGACAGTAACAAGTCAGTTAATACTAAGATGGTATCATTTGCAGACAACAAACCTGCAACCTCAATGTGTCCAAACTGGGCAACAAGTCAGTTAAGGCTAAGAAATGTAAAAAAATAAAAAGAAAATGCCACCGCTGGTCGTACCTGCAGAATTAAAATTTAATGTTTAATTTAGTGTTTAATGCAAAACCACACTAAGCACTTTCCCCAACTATTTCTTCATCAGAGTAAGGCTAAGAAGATACCATGTGCCAACAGCAGACCTGCAACCTCAACATGCTGAAACTGGGAAACAAGTCAGTTATGGCTAAGAAGATATCATGTGCAAACAGCAAACCTCTGCAAACTCAACATGCCAAAAATGGGAAACAAGTCAGTTACAGCTAAGAAGATATCATGCGCAAACAGCAAACCTGCAACCTCAACATGCCGAAACTGGGAAACAAGTCAGTTATGGCTAAGAAGATATCATGTGCAAACAGCAAACCTGCAACCTCAACATGCTGAAATGGGGAAACAAGTCAGTTATGGCTAAGAAGATATCATGTGCAAACAGCAAACCTGCAACCTCAACATGCTGAAACGGGGAAACAAGTCAGTTATGGCTAAGAAGATATCATGTGCAAACAGCAAACCTGCAACATCAATATGCCCAAACTGGTTATCTGTCAGAGCTTAAGCATATTTTGATATACTGTTCTTGTAAATCGCTGACAGAAGGGGAGATAAAACACACATGTGGTGTGTACTTATACCTGCCATGAATTTATCAACTCAGTGGCAAGAATACAGACAAAATATTCACTCCTTGAATACAGGGACTGACTGTTGTGAGACAGCAGACATGCCCCCCCCATACTGATATAAACATTCTACACAGCATTCACATGTATATGGTCATATGCCTTCTCTAAGATGCAAAACATACCCAGCCAGCACTGGCAATGTCCCATGTCCTCTTCAATAGCTGAGGAAGGACTGTGGCTGTTCCATAGCCAAAACAGAATTAGTATTCCTGTTCCCTAGTCAGCAGATTAACTGTTAGACAAAGTCTCTTTTCCAAAACCCTGGTATATACTTTCCCCAAGCTCTCCCACTGAGTCTAAAGAGTATAAACTCTCTATAACTCTCCCCTTTTTTTTGAAAATGAGGACCAGTGCCCCAGTTTTCCAGTCAAGAGGTACTGTTCCAACCTTGCAGAAAACAAACACTGAGAATTTGAGTTAACTATTTTTTACCCCAACTATGTTCCAGCATTTCTAATTGAATCTCATCTGCTCAAACAGCCTTCCCAGAGTGAAACTGTTTAATCATTGCAGTGACCTTATTGTCTAAATTTGACACAGGTTCTCCAGTGCTTTTGGCATTACCTCCTCATAGGATGACATGTCTGTCAGGTGCAGTAACTCCTCAAAATGGTCCCTCAGCTGCTTCACAATATCCAGTTCAAGGTAACTTTCTCTTCTGTTGTTGAGAAAAGTCTGAGCAATATCCTGAATCCTGCTGGTGAATCAGTCAATGCTCTGGACACCTGCAAAACAATCTTCATGGCCTCATCAAATATTTCCCATAATTGAGCTATTGCAACAGTCACTGTCACAGCTGCTGCCTGTTTGACTTTTTGGGACCTCTCAGTGATATCTGGGGCAGCATCTTCCCCTTCGTGCTTTGCTGGGAAGGTCTCTTTCTTTAAGTTAATAGTAAACATCCCCACTGGTATCCACCTGCAGATCCTAGGGTTAGCATCATGAAAAAGACTGGCCACCTTTTGGCTGCACCCCTTTGTAACCACCTCAACTTTTCACATCTTGAACAGAAGCTATTCAGTCTCCAGGTCCTCATCCTTCCCAGGTACATGGGAGAAGCTCTGCTGGAGGCGGGAGCTGGAATTACACCACACGAACGTTACAATCATGCTGAAATAATAAAGGAAAAGGGATGAATAAATATTTGTTTATACTCTCCTGCAGTATGAAATGTATATTTTCCTAACCTTAGATCCTAAGTTGTCTTTTTCTTTATATTCAACTTTTGAGGTGTAGGATCAGATCTGACCATGGCACCCTTAGAAGCTGTGGATACAGGGCTCCAACTCCTCCCCTAACCATAATCCTTATTTTCCACCAAATATCTCAGATCACATTTGCTGCCTGAGCTAGAACATCATGCTTTTGAGGGCTCCAGTATTTCAACTTTTGGATATGTACTCTTCTTGTTGGTTCCCTGCCTTTGGACAGTTATATTTTTTTATCTTTATTCTTCCATATTTAGACTAAAATAAAATAATATACATACACACACACACACACACACATATATATATATATATATATATATATATATATATATATATATATATATATAAAAATCTGTGTATATATATATATATATATATATATTTATATATAAAATCTGTGTATATATCTATAGCTATATATATTTGTTTATATCTATATCTGTCTATCTATATAGATAGATATAGATACAATACATACTTTTGTTATTTAGTATACAACTATTCTACTGTTTCTATAGATAGTTTATCCAGTGGCATAATTTAAATTATTTCTGTTATTGCTATTATTTCAGATACTCTTGTGGTATACAGTTTGTTCTTCTGTTCAAGTTCCCCTGCAATTTTTATGGCAGACAAGGTTCAGGGGTTTAAAAATGTGTACAGCCTGTGGACATATGATTCCTTCACTGAACTCACACTCCCTTTGCATTAATACTGACTCTGAGTCTTGCTTATCCTTTGGTTCTAGAGCCTTTCAAGCCATAGAGACAAGCTGGTCTTAAAGGGATGTATTCCTCAGTTTCACCAGGTAAGACCATGGAAAAGTCAAAACAAAAAGAAATGTTGAAAGAAAAAGAGAAGGACAAGTCTGAAAAGAGGCTAGAGAAATCAGGAAAATGGTCTCTGGTTCATAGGTTCATAGGTTGGTACTAGGCTAGCGGCTCTAGGGCCTATACAAGCCTAGCCATAACAATTCTCTGGCTATTTCTTTCCAGAGTATTTACTTCCCTGGATCCCTCTCTAGCAAGGTGACTGACATGATCCCCGGGATGAATTTCCTATCTCCCATCCAATCATCAAGGTTCCTTTTGAAGAGGGCCAAAGAGGCACCCTGCTTGACATGTATGGGCAGTTTATTCCAGAGTCTGGGTAATCTATGGGTCAGGAACCTATCCCTCCAGCATGTTTTGTTCATTGTGATGACACAGTTTAGATCCCTGGAGCATGTGTCTCGAGAGATTGGGATTTCTTTAAGTGTAGCATGTCCAACTGCTCTGGGTTTGACATGGCCTTGTATGTTAAGCAGAGATCACCTCTGAGTAGAAGATATGCCACAGAGTATAGGTGGAGTTTTTTTAGACAGAGAACATAGGGCATCTGCTTTAGGCCTGTGATTCTTTTAGTGAGGTACTTCAGCGGCCTTTCCAGTTGTTACAGATGTCTTGAGAGGTACATACCAAATGGGGTGTTGTATTCTATAATGGGTCTAATGAGGGATGAGTACAGTGGGACAATGACCTCCTTTTTTTCTGGATGAAAAGCCCTTAGTGATGAGGTGTGCCACATAGAAGGATTTCCTGACTGTTGTGGCAATGTGGTTATCGAAGGTGAGACCACTGTCCACCTGTGTCCCTAAGTCTCTTATCATACTTTCAGTGTTTAGTGTACTGCCACCTATGTGGTAATTCAGAAGTACATGTTTTTTCCCAAAGGAGATAACTATACATTTCTTGGCATTGAGCTTGAGCCCATGTCTCTGGCAACAAGCATCTGTTTCTGTATGGTCCCTTTTGTAGAATATCCACATCATTTGGGGATTCAATAATGGCTCCCAATTTGCAGTCATCTGCGAACTTTGTTAGCCAGAGTCCCTTAGTGTTGGCCTGTACTTCAGAGAAGTAGATGCCAAACAAGAGCGGTCCCAGGACTGAACCCTGAGGTACTCCACTTGTCACTTGTCTGGAACTGGATTTGGAGTTGGATACTTTTACAGTGTGGGTTCTGTCAGTAAGCCAGTTGGCAACCCATTGAGTGGCGTAGTTATTAATGCCCAGCTTAGTAAGTTTTCTATGATTTCAGAGTGGGGGATGGTGTCGAAGGCCTTGACGAGGTCCAGATAGGCTGTGTGGACCACCTTTCCCTTGTCCACAGCTCTGGAGACTGATTTCAAGAAGTCAGTCAGGTTCAGGAGACAAGATCAGCCCTCCACGAACCCAAACTGCATGTGGTCCAGTGTTTGAAGGTTGCCAATGTCTTTGTTTATAAGTTCCATGATAATACATTCCATGGCCTTACAGATCAGGCTCATTGGACTGATGGGGTGGTAGTTCCCAGGATCCAAGGTGGCTCCCCCTTTGTGGAGTAGGATAACTGTAGCTGTGCACCACTCAGTGGGTATGAAGTCTGAGGTGAGGCTATGATTAAACATGACACTTAGGTGAGGTGCCAATTCATTTTGTAGTTCATGTAGTACACAGCCTGGGATGTCATCTGGTCTCATGCATGCTGTATTCTTAGCTTTGGAAAGTGCGTTTTTTACCTGTGTGGCCATTATTACCAGAATTTGGCAATCTTTCGGTATTGAGATGAGCCCTTTAGGGGGTGAGAGGGGGGTAAAGTTTGCACAGAATCAATATGCCAGGATATTTGCAACATCCTTGGGATCAATATATTTAATGCCATTCTGTTGTAGCTCGGAGCAGATCTGAGCATTGCCATTTAGATTCTTGACATAGCTATAGAATGCCTTGTGATTGTCTTTTGGATTTTTGGCAATTTTATTTTCGTAACTAGCTTTGGAGGATGTTATGAGGGATCTCAGCTTTTTACTGAGGCTGGTAAGGGAGTTTTTTGCATCCTGGGATTTTCCTCTTTTCTGTAACAGTTTCTTACTTTTGTTGTAAAGTTTGTTTATGGCAAGGAACCACCAGATTGGCTTCCTTTTTTTGGAGGAGAGCATCTTGGCTCTTCTGGTGATGGCACAATTCATACACAAGTGGATGTGCTCATACAGTGCCTTAGTGTAGGATTCAGCAGTCGAACTTTCAGTTCCCATCTGCATGGGTGTCATGAAGTTTGTCACTTCTGACTTGAGTAGCATGAAGTTGGCTTTGGAGAAGTTTTTTACGATGGTTTCCTTACTGGGGAGTGGGGATGGGATGTGAATGTCAAGGGTGATTAGCTTATGGTCAAAACCCTTGGGAATGGCACCAAAGTTACATTATACATCTGTTCATCAACCCAATAGGGCATCTAGAGCATTAGACAGATTTGGAAAATGGACATATGCTTTAGCAACTTTTACACTTAGAGCTCTGAACTACCTGGTACACATGAAATGTTTCCAGAGGAGCCTGATGAAGGAACTCACCAAGTCTTTCTCAGGTAATCTACCATCGGACATTTAGAAGACCGTGGAGTCCCAGGTAGTTACCTTACAATCAATGTCTAATGTATCTTTGCATCTGGTTTTCACTGCCGCTAATAGTACAGCTACAGCAGCAGTTGCCAACATAGCCATCCACCTGGATGCCTGGATGTGATTATGTGACTGTGTCGAAGGTTTCAAGATATCTTTCCTTAATGCTCCCTTTGATAGCTCCACAGTATTTTGAGCAAAAATTAAATAAACTCTCACCAGGAGCGAACAGGATAAGAAGACCCTTTCTGCCATTGGAATCTTCTTCTCTACCTCTCAGAGAACATTTTCCAGGAATCAGAGAGGTGGTAAGAAAATATGGTTCAGAAAATCTCAAGGGTTCAACCAGGATGTTCCTGCAGGCAGGTCTTTCCAAGGCGGAGGTGGAACAGTTTCAATGGATGTCACCCTAAATGCAGAGATAGTCCACAGAATCAAGTGCTTCACTTTCCATTTTTTGAGAAACTCTTTTAGTGCTCCTAAGGGACTGCCCAGCTGCCACACTATGGATGCAGCAGGGGTTAGTTATCCCTGCACCCTGAAGCCTGGCAGACTATCGCATCAGATTTTTGGGTTTTACAGATGATCACCAGAGACTATTTAATATCAGTCCTTTAAAGAAAAAAGGATTCCCACAGTACCGCATCATCAGATGGAATCCACAACAGCAGAGGTCTTAAAATGGTTAGAATAAAGAATCATCCAAGACTGCTTAGGAACCAGAGTCTATTCCATGTTCTTTTTAGTTCTGAAAAAGACAGCGGACCAAAGGGCAATTTTAGACCTCAGTCATCTGACTCTGTTTGCAAAGAAGACAAAGCTCTAGATGGTCATGGTCCAGTCCATTCTACCTTTGTTGAGGAAGGAAAATTAGATGCGATAAGTAGATCTCCAGGACACCTACAACTATATCAAGATTGCAGTGAGATCAGGGAGATTTCTCCATTTCTGGCTAGGAGCCAATCATTTCCAATTCAGAGTGCAATCCTTTGGTCTTATCACAGCCTCTTAGGTGTTTGCCTAGTGCACAACAGTGGTGGCATTGTATCTCAGGTTTCTAGGGGTCCGAGTAGTCCCATACTTAGATGATTGGCACCACACCAACCAAGGATCTTTTACTCCAGCAAAAGGACATCTTGCTCCAGTTTCTACAACATTTGGGGATTACAGTCAATCATTCCAAAAGCAAATTGATACCCACATAACAAATAGAGTTTATCAGATTCCACTTGAGCAATAGCAACCAGATAGCTACTCTACCAGAATCTGGGATAGTTTCATTACAGCAAGTTCTTCAGCACCCTTCACCACTTGCAAGACGTATCATTCTATTGCTAGGTCTAATGGCTTCCACTATAATGCTAGTTCCCCTAGCCAGTTACTACATGAGAATTTTTCAGTGAATACTTTCAGTACAATGGTTCCATTTCCTTCATCCTCTCATAGGTTCATAGGTAGGTACTAGGCTATCAGCCAAAGGGCCTACATAAGCCTAGCCAAGAAGGTTCCCTGGCTTATGCCACCCAAGAAAGTTATTTTCCTGGGCCACTGTTTAGCAGAGACATAGAAGTGATCCCCGGGGTGTATTTCCTATTTCCCATCCACTCATCAAGATTTTTCTTGAAGAGTGCTAATGAAGAACTTGCTTGACATAGATAGGTAGCCTGTTCCAGAGTATGGGAAGTCTCTGGGACAGGAATCTATCCCTCCAGCATGTTTTGTTTATTGTGGTGACAAGGTTTAGGTCCCTAGAGCATGTAGCTCAGAGGGATTGGGATTTATTTAGGTGTAGCATGTTCAACAATTCTGGGTTTGACATAGCTTTATATGTTAAGCAGAGATCACCTTGGAGTAGGCGATATGCTACGGAGTAAAGCTGGAATTTTTTGAGACGGTCAGTGTAGGGCATTTGTTTGAGGCCAGTAATCATCTTTGTGAGGTACTTCTGTGGCCTTTCCAGCTGCTGCAGATGTCTTGTGAGGTACATTCCAAAAGAGATGTTGTACTCCATAATGGGTCTAATGAGTGTTGGATAGAGGGGAACAATGACCTCTTTTTTCCTGGATGAGAACCCTTTTATGATGAGGTTTGCCACATAGAAGGACTACCTGACTGCTGTGGCGATGTGACTATCAAAGGAGAGACTACTGTCCACCTGGGTCAAAAGGTCTCTTATCACACATTTGGTGTTAAGTAAATTGCTGCCTATGTGGTAGTTCATGGGTACAGAGTTTTTAGCAAAGGGGATGACACTGCACTTTTTGGCATTGAGCTTGAGGCCATGGCTATGACACCAGGCATCTGTCTCAGTGAGGCCCTTCTGTAGGATGTCCACATTATTTGGGGACTTGACTATGGCTCCTAGTTTGCAGTCATCTGTGAACTTCATTAGCCAGAGACCTTCTGTTATTAGCCTGTACTTCAGAGAAGTAGCTACCAAACAGGAGAGGTCCCAGGACTGAACCATGTGGCACTCCACTTGTCACTGGTTTGAGGTCAGATTTGGAGTCTGCAACTTTTACAGTGTGGGTTCTGTCAGTGAGCCAGTTGGCAACCCATCTTGTGATGTAGGGATTTATACCTAGTTTTGTGAGTTTAGCTATAATTCCAGAATGGGGGATGGTGTAGAAAACCTTGGCGAGGTCAAGATAGGTTGTGTGAACCACCTTACCCTCATCTATGGCTTTGGTGACTGTCTCAAAGAAGTCAGTCAGGTTCAGGAGGCATGATCTGCCTTTCACAAACTGAACTGGGTGGGATCCAGAGTTTGGCAGTTACCAATGTCTTTGTTTGTGAGTTCCATGATGATACTTTCCATGGCCTTGCAGACCAGGCTTGTCAGGCTAATAGGGCAATAGTTCCTGGGATCAGTGGTGGCTCCCCCTTTGTGAAGTGGGATAACTGTTGCTGTGCACCATTCAGTGGGCACAAAGCCTGATGCGAGGCTATTATTGAAAATGGTGCTTAGGTGGGGAGCCAGTTAGTTCTGAAGTTCATGTAAAACGCAGCCTCGAATGTTGTCCTGTCCCATGGATGCTGTGTTTTTAGCTTTAGAGAGTGCAGCTTTTACCTGCGTAGTTGTGATTACAGTGACTCTACAGTCTTCCTGTATAGATATGGGCCCTTTAGGGGGTGGGGGGGGGGGTAAAGTTAGCACTGAACCTATCTGCCAGGATGTTGGCAATATCAGTTGGTTCAGTAATTTTCATGCCGTTGTGCTGTAACTCAGAGCAGATCTGGGTGTTGCCATAAGTTTCTTGACATAGCTATAGAATGCTTTGTGGTTGTCTTTAGAATTAGTGGCGATTTTGTTTTCGTAGATAGCTTTGGAGGATCTTATAAGGGGTCTCAGCTTCTTACTGAGGCTGATCAGGGAGCTCCTTCACTCATGGGATTTTACTCTCTTTTGCAACAGTTTCTTCCTTCTGTTGTACAGTTTGTTTATGGCAGGGGACCACCAGATTGGCTTCCTTTTTTTGAAGGATAGCATCTTGGTTCTGTTTGGGATAGCACAATCCATGCACTTGTGTAAGTGCTTATAGAGTGCATTTGTGTAGGATTCAGCAGTTGTAACTGTATTGTCCATCTACATGGGTGTCATGAAGTTCACCATTTCTGTCTTAAGAAGCATGCCGTTGGCTTTGGAGAAATGTTTTACCATGGTTTCCTTAATGGGCGGTGGGGGCGGGATGTGGATATCAGGGGTGATTAGCTTATGGTCAGATCGGACCAATGAGTAGTTGACTTCAGGTGTGGAACACCGGTCACTCATGTTGGTAATGACTAGGTCTGGGATATTGTTGCCCCTGGTGGGGGTGTGGATAAGTTGATCCAGGGCATTGGAGTTTATGAATTGCAGAAAGCGTTGAGCTAAGAAGTTGGTACACGAGTAGTTTTCCAGTTAATGGTGGGGTAGTTGAAGTTGCCCATTATTAGGGTGTTTGGTTGAACCCTAATATTTTCCAGTACATAAAGAAAAGAGGAGTGGGAATCCTGAGGCATGGTGGGGGATCTCTAGCAAGCTGCAATTTGGATTGCAGTTTTGCCCAGAGTTAGTTGCACTTGGATAACCTCGGATGCATTATGCTGAGCAAGCATTCTAGAGGTGTGGATATCCTTAATGAATATGGACACACCTCTGCCTTTGGTGTTTCAGTCCAGGTTACATGGCTGAAAAGTGTGGTATGAGTTATAGCCTGGTAGTGCAGGGGTGCACTCTGAAGCCTTGAACCAGGTCTCAGTCACTGCACAGATATCAGTGTTCTCCATTTTAAGGAGTGCCTCGAGTGAGTGCATTTTGAGATTTTGACTTCTAGCATTGAGTAGCATTACCCTCAGTTTTTACTTGCCTGTTCCTGTTATGGTGGTAAATTTGTCATTTGAACCTTGCCTAAAAAAGGCACTATAGGGTCAGCAAGGTTCCATATGTGGATTCGCCTATCCAAAGTGTGGAAGTCCCACATCACATGGTCGTCGACCTCCACAGTGCTCCTAGAAGGTTGACCTTTTTCTTGCAGCCCCCTACAGCCATGGCTGTTTCCCTGCTAGGGTGAATGGGTATTTCAAAGCAAAGATGGTTCAAGGTTCATGGTCAAACACAAAAGCCAATCTCTATGCGGATGCCCTGGAGATGAAGGAATTTCTCCTAATGTTGCAGGCCATCCAAGACTCTCTGTCCTAAGGGCTGAGCATTAATCAAACCATTAATTTTCCAACATTTTTTCATGATTTGCTAATAAAGGAGAGTATACTCTGCATCTATTAAATGTCCACAGGCAACTTAGATTTTACCTTCAAAAGACTAAGGATTTTAGAAAATCTGATCAGTTATTAAAATGATGAATTTTTATTATTTAGTCTTTTCTAAAGCCAAGGTAGGACAGACATTTTCAAAAGTGGTATTATCTAGGTGGCTGTCTGACTGCATAGTATTTGAAGATAAAAACTGAGAGTTTCTTCAGCTAAGAAATCAGGACTCCACTCAACAAGGTTTATGGATGTTTCTACTGCTTTTATGCACAGAGTTCCTATAGATGATATCTATGCTGCAGCAACTTGGTCTACAGTTCACACATCCATTACCTATTATAAATTTGACATAAAATCATGGTCACATACATGTTTTGGTTCTTAGGTATATCCTACCTTGATACCTCACAGGGTTGTGGCAGCTAGGGAATTTGTCCCAAGGGTTATACTGGATGGAAAAAAAAAAAAAAAAAAGACTACATCAGATAAGAACGTTACATTCTCACCATAACGATAGCTCCATGCTGTCTTCTTTTTGTCCATTTCAGCACTCATTTCTCCTTCAAATTTTTTCCCTGGTGCTGCTCTTAGTCCAAAGGAACCTAACCAGGAACCTTGTCAGCTCACAACCTTAATTGGTTGTTTTTTTCTCCAGAGTAGCTTCTGAGATACGACTCATTTGTTATATTCTATGAAGTGATAAAAACTTTTGTTAGCTAATAATTAGGCAAGGTTAAAGTCAGGTGTTTGGTGGAAGAGAGGGATTATGGGTAGGGGAGGTGTCAGAGCCATGGATCTACAGCTTATAAAGGTGTTGAAGTTGGATCCAATCAAATCCAATAACCCAAAATTTGAAGCAGGTAAAAAGAAGACAACATGGCTCTATCATTATGGTGAGTACATAACTTTCATTTCTTTACTTGCCTGCAGTATTATATCAAGGCCAAAAAGTTACACATACCTCTCTCTCTCTACAGGGGGCAAACAGCCCTCAGCCCCTGTTAATTATATATAACTCCGAGATCGCAGAATACTGGGGAAAGGGCATATTCCTCAATCCAGGTAATGTAGAGATCTAGAGATCTTGCATAGCTGTTGACCATCTGTTTAGTTGATCAAACTGTGTTGACCAAAGAGATGTTGACTAAATTAATACATGTGTGTACATATATATGATTTTATAAAATTTTATTAAAAGCTAGACTTGAGTTTTATTGCTCTTTGCTGTTCTATATACATGCAAATAGGTAAATGACTGAATTGATTATACTAATTAGCTGATATGAGGAGATTTCAAAATCCCAGTCATATATCCATTGATGCATAGAATTTACAAAGTAGAGTCAGTCATGGTGCATAACCATCTTGCCAGTACCCAGTCTCACAGGGTATCTCCTGACTCCAAGACACAGATCAAGTAAGGCCTGGTGTGAATTTATAAATGCTAGAAACACAAAAACACTGAGTAATAAATGTATCCCTCCACTAAGTCTTGTTTATTTGCTGATGATGATTCATTTCTTTAGTTTATGTATTTGCGGTGTTATTTTTGGAAGTGTAGAAAATCAATGAGGATTGGGTCCTTAATAGCACAAAATGCTAAATGTAAAGCAAGAGTATAGGGACAGAGGTTCAAATCTGCTTTGATAGTTGAGAGTATTTAGCTTAATGATCTTTGTAGTTAGGAATCTCTGGATTCTTTCTATTTTAGCACATACCAATTGAAACACTTTAAAGGGGCATTATATTCTGTAACTCTTCCAACAAATTCAGTATTATATGGATAAATCCTGGCTCTATCACAAAAACTGATTTTCACACAAAAAAAGAAACTATGGGTCATGCAGAGCTAAACTTCATTGAAAGAAATAAAACATAAATAAATTCACTGCACAGACCATGATTTCTCAGTCCTTGGTCCCAAATTGGGAGAATCTCTCCCTTCTTTTTTTTAAAATTCATTCCCCTTACTCCATTTTCTGATCAGAAATAAAAGCCCATTTCAAGACTCTAGGAAAATGCTACTGATCTCTCTCTGGTCATAAATAAATTTCTTTTTGCCCTTCTTCCTTCTACATACCTTGCTGTAACTCCATTTTTGATTGTGATTCTTTCAGCATGTTGACTTTGATTTCCATTCTGCATATAATGCACTTCTGTAGTGTGTTTTGTCAGTCACTCTGTATATAATGTCTGTTTCCTATTGTTTTTACCTACAGGCTGAGGCTAAAGTAGGTTCTACCCCAGTTAACTTCAAAATAAAATAAAAAATAAAATAAACAACTCGATAAAAACAAGACAAGTACTTTCACACACTTGTTTTCTCAGGTAGAGGTACTTTAAAAAACTCACCAAAACATTCTACTTAAAAAACCTCAATCAGATGTTCATTGGTAGAGTTAAAAGAACAAAGTATAAAAACTAAAATCATGTGATACGATACTTCAAACTTTTTTAGTTTTAAAACTGGTTTAAGACTATAACTATCACATTATCCTATCACATAATAAGAGCATTAAATTATGTTATCCTTTTATAACTATCACATAATAAGAACATTAAATTATGTTATCCTTTTGTATTAAGCAGCTTCTGTGCATGTTAGCAAGTCACCTACTCTGACATCCCTATTCATTAACTGCAGAACTAAAATTCTAAACTCCTGTCATTCACTAAAACAATTCTGATGTTATACAAGCTGAGGGAAAATATAACAGTAAACTTTGATTTAACCCATCTATACTCTTTGGTTAATTACAGATTGTTATCACATTCACTTTGTCTGGACAGTTCCTGTTGTGCATATGTTCACTTAGATTTCATGCCAGCCATATTCCATTGCCTGTACTTCATCTGGATCCAGGTGCAGGAGTAAAGGGCTACTGATCTGGCTGTTGGGAGAAGAGAGCTACTGACAAATTTAATGAATGAGCGAGCTTCACACAAGAGAATATGAGAGCTGATGGAAACAAGCAGCTGCTTTGAGCTTCTGGTTTTGCAGTTGAAATCGGTGATATTAGCAGTATAACTACGTGCAAGGTGTGTGTGTGTGTGTGTGTGTGTGTGTGTGTGTGTGTGTGTGTGTGTGTGTGTGTGTGTGTGTGTGTGTATGTGTGTGCATTCTCCTCCTTCTGTGCTTTCTTAATTAGGGCAGAATATAGGGAAAGACCGCACTCTCCATACTCTAGATGTGCATGATTGAGGAAGACTATCTCTTGCATTTTTATGGGAAGTTATACCTATGACTACGTGAACCCACTTTTCTTGGTTACTGGTGTCAATATTTTAGGATTGCATGGCTTCTTACACCAGTTCTGTGGTTCTTGCCTGTTACCTTCCTAGCAACAATAGTGCTATAGTTGCAAAAAGAATACCTTTTGAATGGATTACCGGTTGTACCGCTTTTTGCCATCAGTCAACTGTCTATTTGCTAATGCTAGCAGGGGTAACTAAACCAGGGGGAGCTATTTCTAGTTCAGATTTACAACATTCTTTGAGATATAGTTGTTTCTGGTGGGTGCCTTTTCATTTTAAATGTAATGTATACCTTCTTCATGTGCTATTCCCTTGGTATATATCATCAAAATCTATATACCCACAAAAAGCAATATCTCAGAATTCAAGGATATCCAATGTATTAATCAAATTTATCAGTATTATCAAATTCTATGATGACATTTCAAAATTCCTTTACAGCAACATCATCCCAGATGTTCTCACAGCAAATACCTGGCACATTTTC
Source organism: Protopterus annectens (assembly GCF_019279795.1). NCBI lineage: Eukaryota > Metazoa > Chordata > Ceratodontiformes > Protopteridae > Protopterus > Protopterus annectens. Next base: position 1,873,984,663 of record NC_056741.1, on the reverse strand, counting down.
ATTAACTTTCTAAAACTAGAGTCTTTAAGCATAATATCACATAACATCCTTTAACTTCTTCAGCACTTACTTTGCCTTCAGTTATATGTCAGTATACTATAATTTGCTAATAGAGAAAATGCAGTTGTAAGGCACTTAAAATATAAAGATACTTCTAATCATGCATCTATTTTTTTATTTTCCTTTGACATAAGCATATTATAAACATTTAATTTGACTAATTTGTGAAGAAACTACAAGCTAGTATGCATTTTGTGAAGAATAGGCATGAGATATATTTTCCATAACACAAGGGATTCATAATGTTTACCACAAACTGTAAACTACATGTACACCTAGTGTAATCCTTCTGAGTGGCTAGAAAGCACAAAAAATGTGATAGGGATATTCTTAGTGTGGGTGTTAGTGAATCTGGTCCTTAGTGTACTACACTGCTAGATCTGCAGAGGGAGACTATTCAAGAGGTGGGAGAGATGTTGAGTAACAAATTGGTCTATTCACCTTGTTTTATTAATCTCCTAAAACAAATTTTGATCAGTAGTTCTGACATTTGGGATTGTTTGACCTGGATTCCTGATTGCATGGTAGGCTAAGCTAGGCATAGGTCTTCTTTTAGAAGTGTATATGGCAAAGAGAAGAGGGACAATGCTGCTAGTCATTTTTTGATAGTTTAGGGATTTTAAGCTTGTGATCTTTTTTTTTTAGGAACCTCTGGGGTCTTCCCAATCATTTGATATGTCTGGTAAGGCATATCACAAAGGGGGCATTGTATTCAAAAACTGACCTGATCAGTACCAAATATAAGGGGATAATAACTTCTTTAGATCAGAATGCTATCCCTTCTGTGATTAATTGTGTTAGTATAAGGATTTTCTGACAACTGTTGGTACATAGTGATCAATGGGGAGGGAATTATCAAGCCATATTCCAAGGTCTCCAGCTACAGTTTCATTTTCAAGTGGAATATTGTTTATACTCAATGCTGGCGCAAGGGGTTGACTACCAAATGCAACAAGGTTGCACTGTGTAGTATTACAATTAAGTCCATTTTTAATGTACTAGGTAGTTATGAGTGTAGATTCTTGCTGGAGGGCTTGTTAATGACTCACAGTGGTTAACCAGCAGTCTTGGTTCTTAGTCTGTAGTTGTTGCAAGTACTGAGCCTTGCTGGTTACCTTCCTGTTCTCTGACCCTGCTCCTGCCATCCACACCATATGGGTTCTGCCTCTTAACCAACTTGCTATCCATCTTATCCCAGAGGAATATATTTGTAATTTATTTAGTTTAGTAATTGCACAAACATTTGTGGTGGTTTCAAATACATTGGCTAAAGAAATGTAAGCTAACATAACTAAAAATGATTTGTAGTTGTCCTTGGCTTCAGATGCTAACCAACATTTATAGGCTGCTTTAGCAGATTTAATATCCTTTGTCAATTTTTAGTCAAATTCTTCATATTCTCCTTGCCTTGGGGGTCATCTGATCTGCTATACAGTATAATGTGCTTTTTTCTTTTATTGTAGATTTTATTTGTCTGTAGGCCACCAGGATTGTTTGTTTTTAAATTAATTTCCCATTAAATTTATATCTAAATGGAACTGCCAGTTCTATACATTTATCTAAATGGATATAAAACTCTTTTGAAAACCTATCTGCTGTGGCAACGTCTGGGGTGAAATTGCTGCAAATTAATTTTCAGACATTATCTAAGAATTTTAAGAAATGTGTGTGTTTGAAGTCTGAACTGCAATGTATTTGTTTCAGGTGGTTTAGATAGTTTGAGGGAGAAGGTTACTAGCCTATGAACTGGCATAACCAGTGAAGAAGTTAGCAAGGAAGTTGTGGACAATCAAGCTATATTTGTAAATAACAGGTCAATCAGAAAAAAACTAAATGAAAACTCCAGCCAAGCTAGAACTTCCAATGAGTGACCTCCCCAACCTCCTGTAACAGAGGCACATGGGATATATGCAAATTACCCTTATGAACATCAGGTGTTTCAGCTATATGGCGAGTCTGATTGCCCATGACTTTTACATTTGAAGTCGTTTTAATGGACAATTTCAGGCCAATAAAGCCAAACCCCACTACCTATGGATATGCATCTTTCAACCTTGTTATGACCTCTTCAGCATAGCATAAGCAGAGTGTTTGACTAAGCATAAGAAACACAGGGTTGTTATACCCAGCTGATGTCCATTTGCATAAACTAACTACCACATTGGTGGGAGCCCACTGAACACTGAAGGCATTATAAAAGATCTGGGGATACAGGTTAACAGCAACCTCTCCTTTGACCACCACATTGCCACTGTGGTCAGAAAGTCTTCCCATGTGGCACATCTTAATACCAAGGGGTTTTCATCCAGGAAGAAAGAGGTCATCATCTCTCTCTACTCTTCCCTCATTATGCCAATCATTGAGTATAATGCCCCATTTGGCATGTACCTCACTAGACACATGCAACAGCTGGAAGGGCCACAGAAGTACCTCACGAAGAAGATCCTAGGCCTTAAACACATGTCATACATGGACAGACTCAAAAAACTCCAACTATTCTCTGTCTCATATCATCTACTAAGAGGCTATCTCTGCTTGACTTACAAAGACATGTCTGACCCAGCTTTGTTAGAAATGCTACATCTAAAGAAATCCCAATCCCACCGCACCACACGCTCCAGAGACCTTAACATCATTACCACAATCAACAGAACATGCTGGAGGGACAGGTTCATAACCCAGAGACTGCCCATGCTCTGGAATAGACTTCCCATACATGTCAAGCAGAGCACCTCACTGGCCTTTTTCAAGAGAAATCTTGATGAGTTGATGGGAAATAGAAAGTTCGCCCCAGGGATTACTCCAATGGCTCTACTTGATAGATGCACTGGGAACTAACATTGGGCAGCATGATTCCAGGGCACTTCTATGGTCTAGGCTTGTAAAGGCTCCAGGGCCATTAGCCTAATACACACCTATAAACCTATGAACCTATGTGCATGTAATTAACAATGTGCATGTTTATGCTGTAACAAACATATAGAGAGGGGGTGGGAGGTTTGACTAGCTTTAAATACATGTGAAGGGAAGGTTAAGCATGTTTCACATGTTATTAACATGAATGGAAAATTAGGGTACTGTAAGATACTGGGGACAGCCAAAAGCATGCTTTTACTGTGATGCAGAAAATCATTTAGTGCAGGATTGCAAAGAGAAAATATGGCCAATATGGAGAAAAAGGTTATATAGCTATAAATGTTTAAGTGTAGGAAGTATGATTATATAGGTCATCTTGGGATGGATTTTCCATTGATACAGGAGGAAGAAAACAGCTTTTCAGATAAAACACAGTTTGTGCAAGATGATGCAGCTATGGGTGATGGGGATATGGAAAAGAATGACTAAGTGGTGGATAAAGATGTTACACAGAGTACTGAAACAATAACAGACACAAATGTAGATGTATGGATACAAATAAGTTTGATGTACTTAGCAGTGATAAGGGAGATGGTGATATGTTAACAGATGAAGAAAATGAGCAGGAGATAGTAAAATCTGATGGGGAAGAGTGAGAGGAAGCAAAATAAAAAGAAAAGCTGCAGTCACAAAGGAAATAAAGGAAAGGATGATTCAGTGATAACAGGAAATGTAAACATTATTACAGATGAAGTCAGCGAGAGTAGACTGTGGTAAAAATATAAATATAAACAGTATTAGAAATGAAGTTAGTTAATTAACAGTATCAGAATCTTCTTCTTTCGGCTTTTCCCGGTTAGGGGTTACCACAGTGGATCACCTATCTGCTCATGATTGGCAGTAGAGTTTTACGATTTTGAGTTGCCAGCCTGGTGCCCAACCTTCCACAGAAGGCACACACACAGACACACACACACACACACACACACACACACACACACACACACACACACACACACACACACACACACACACACACACACACACACACCGAGGGCCAATTTAGAGTGTTCAATCCACCTACAGCATGTCTTTGGGATGTGGGAGGAAACCAGAGCACCCAGAGGAAACCCACATGACCACAAGGAAGACATGCAGGCTCCACACAAAAGGCACTCCAGCCGAGGATTGAACCAGAGAACCTCTTGCTGTGAGGTGGCAATGCTAACCGCTGCACCACCACGGCCGCCCAATTAATAGTAACAGAATGTGGTTAAAAAAAATAAACAATGACATTATATGTTTGTTAGGTACAAGATGCATTAGAAAAGAGATAAGCAAACAATTGGAACTATATGGGCAAATAAATGTTTTTGGTCATTAATAATGAGATGTGCTCAGGCATAGCAGTTATTGATAAAAAGCAAGGACGTAAAAATAATAGACTTATTAGTTATACCAGGATAAGTGGCAGTATGTAATATAAGAAAAAGAAGATGGGTATTATGCCTGTGATATTTATGCATATATGAATATGACAGGAAAAATGTTTTGAAGAGGTAAAAAAAGTTTGTGGTGGTAAAATTGTCAGTAATTATGAAATGAGGCAAAATTGTAATTTTAGGAAAGAAAAAAGAAAGATAATGTGACATAAATTTTATTGAATGTAAGGATTTAAAATAAACTGGAAAAAGAAACTGGACTTGTATGAAGGTATATTGCACACAGAAACAGAGTTTGTTTTATACTAGAAAGATATGAAAAAAATAATGTGAGATGCATTTAGTGCACAAAACTACAGAATTTTATGATCATAAAGCAATACGAGTTTTATTGTGTGGTGAGGAAAATGTCATAAAAGAATGAAAAGTTAACAGCAGACTTTAATGTATTAAAAAGAAAAAAAGAGAAATTGTGGAGTGATCATATGACCATGAGAGAAAGTTATGGAAATTGGACTTATTGGTGTGTTGTCAATAAGAGAAAAAGTAAAAGATATATTTAAATGTTGAAAAAAAAGGAAAGAAAATAAGAAAAATATGCAGACATTTAAAATGAGCTTGAAGTCAGAGTTGAAAAGGGAAGTAGAAGAATAAATGATTAGAGAGAAATGTATATGAAAGTAGGGAAAAGATTAAGCTATCAATATTTAGACAGAAAATAAAGAAAGTGAAAGAAAGAAAAGAAAAAAAAAAGAAGTTTCTCAGAGGTTAGGAAAGCAGGTTAAAGTAAGATAAGAAAATATGTATGCATACCATATGCAATTAATGGTGAAAAGGGGTTGTTGTGTATGCTCAAGTAAGAAATTACAAAGGTAGTTGAGAATTTTGTTTGAGATTTATAAACAGGATGATGTACAAGATGAAGTATAAAACATTACCAAAATAATAGATAAGGTAAAAAGGAAATAAAGGTCAAATAATTATAATAAATAATAAGAAAAAAAGAAAACTAAGTACCAGGTCCTGATGAACTAAGCTATAATTCTTATAAAGATTTGAGTAAAGATGAAAGTTTCTTTGTCATATACTGAACAAATAGTTAATAAAGGAGATGAAAGGAAAAGAAGAAATTAGTGATGAGAGGATAAAAATCCATATGAAAAAAAAAAGATGCCAGAAAATATATAAAGAATTGGAGCATAGGGGAGGCAGATCTTAAGAAACACAGATTATAAAATATATATCAGAATTTTGTTAAAAAAATGGTGCTAGAGCAAGTAATAGAAGATGGTATTTCATTATTAAACAAATAGAAATAGAATAAATGTGAATAACAGTCCTAGAATTTATAGATTTGAAACTAAAAGGAAATAAAGAAGTAGGAGTAGTAACAAGTGATGTTGCAAAAGCTTTTGACAGGGTTAGGTATGAGGCAATGTGGAAGATTCTTGAAGCATGTGATATAGGTAAAAGAATATTGAAAGTTATAAAGACGTAATGAGAATTCTGAGGTAGTGGTAATGATAAATAGGTGGCTTGGAAAAAAGTAAAGTGAGGTTGCCCCCAAGCATATTTCTGTTTGTTTTGGTAATGAATGCTATAAATAATTGCTGTGACTATGGGTTAGAAATGAAGCATGGGAGTTGGATAGTAGAATAAACTGCCAATATGCATGGCATATGCAGATGACATTGATATAGTTGCAAGAAATAAGACATGGATGAGTGAAGTAATTGTAAGAATTGAGATACCATTAAACAAAGAAGGTTTGCAGTTAAACAGAGCCAAACGTAAAGGATTGGGCAAAATAAGAAAAATCATTGTTATAATAGGAAAGAAATAATTATGCTAGGGATAAGATTTGGTGAAAAGTAAAGAGTAATAGAACAGTGGAAAGAAAAAAAAAATAGAAGTAAGAAAGATGGCAGCATGGCGGAAAAGTTTTATCCTGTCTGTCTTTAAAAAAAGTATGTAAGTTAAATATCTATATTATAGGAAAGTTAGCATTCTTTAGTACAGTCTATGTGTTTCTGAGTATCATGGACAAATAAATAATGGATATGTTTTTCAGTTGTATTTGGGGTACAAGATTAAATTCTGTGAGAAGAGGTATACTTTATTATAGAAAATAAGAATGAGGGTTACATTTGAAAGATCTTATTTCATACATTGCATCTCTGAATTTATTCTGGAAAATAAAAAAAAAACTCATGAAACAAAGAAAATATGGTAGGGAACATGTTGAAATTAAGATATAAGGCAATATGGAATAAAAAGATAAAAAAGAAAATATGGAAATAAATGAGTATATGAATAAAATAAAATTATGTAAAATAGAGATGGGAAATGTAATATTAAAATAAAAGAGGGATGTAAAAATATAATGCTGAATTATAATTTAATATATCCATGAAAAGAATTAAGGAAAGATGTTAAAAAGTTATATATGAAAGAAGGAAAAGATTTAAAAATGTTTATGAAGCAGATGATTTTTGTGGAGGTTATTGTTGAATCAGTTACTCATAAAAAGCAATATAAAGTGAGGGAAGAGATAAAATATAAAGAATATAATGTAAAACAAACCAAAGAACATTTTCCTGAAATGTATAAATAATAACACTTTTAGGAAATATATAAAAATGAATATAAGTGGAATGAATTTGAAAAATAAATATGGAAATGGTAACTTATGGAAAGTATGGAAAAGAAAGCAAATGTGAAATTGAAAATGAGGATAATATTTTGTTTATTGCTCTATGAATGATATAGAACATGAGATGTGGGAGCTTATTGTACAACAAAAATACAGAAGATGAAGTATGTGTTGAAGAAAATAAAGGGCTGTTTTTTAATAGGAAGATTGTATAAAGGTTATTTTGAGTTCTTTTTCTTTGATCTTTCAATATTAGATCATGTTAAATGAAGAAAGAAGCATGTGAAGATGAGGTTGTAAGAATGTAAATAGTGTGCATGATGTGAAATTTTGTGAAACAGCTAGTAAATAAAGTGGATATTTGTATATAATGTAAATAGTATCAATAAGTTCCATGTGTTCTTTTATATCTATACCAGCTGTCACCAACTCAAGCAGATGGGGCCTTGGTTTAACTTCTCATTTGAAGGTGGTACACCCAGTAGTGTCAGTATCAGAAAATTAATCCAACCACCACATGTGGGAATGGAACCCACAGCCTTCTGCACTAAAGGAGAGCTACTGAGACTGTATATAATACAATGCACTTAACATATGGTAGGCCCTTATTTGCTGTGTAATAAATTGAAGCTTTAGTCTACTCTGTAAAAAATGCAGTAACCATTAACTCTGATCATTACTATTATTATTATTACTATTATTATTATTATTGTTATTATTATTACTATTATTATTATTATTATTATTATTATTATTATTATTATTATTAAGGAAGCACATACACTGGTATTACATAAAGATCCTTTGTAGAAAATGTCATCCTATGCAAAATGTGTCATACTTAAGCAATCAATGAGCAGTCCATGCAAACATGGCAGGAAACGAACTCTCCACTCAGACAGCAAACACGGATGGTAACTCTCACCGCTACAGAGACCAGACTTGCACCAACGAACTGAAAACAATCTTTTATTCAGCACCAGTTTCTAAAACCATGAACGCTTTAATAAAACTGCGTTTTCGTCACACATAGACTTCATCAGATAACACAATGCACCCCTTCCAATACCCTTTTATAGTCACACTAATTGATTAATTGGTGTTTCAATTACATCTAAATGATATTTAAAGCAAACCAATGTTTTTTATCCACAATGATATTTTGTCATTAGATAAAATACATATAAAATGTATAAAAAAATCAATATATGTAAATATTAAATATATATAAGATGTATATATGAAAAAAGATTACCCTAGGTAATTTAAAACACATTATGCAACAACTGGGAATAAATATGCTAATAAATATAAGTATAAATATAAATATATGCACACATTCTATAAATATTTTTAAAAACTATTTGTTTGAATAAAAACATCACATAATGTTCTTCTATAGTAATATATCAACTATGTAATTCCCCAACTTGTTGATGGACAATGTGATGTTTTTATTCAAACAAATAGTTTTTAAAAATATTTATAGAATGTGTGCATATATTTATATTTATACTTATATTTATTAGCATATTTATTCCCAGTTGTTGCATAATGTGTTTTAAATTACCTAGGGTAATCTTTTTTCATATATACATCTTATATATATTTAATATTTACATATATTGATTTTTTTATACATTTTATATGTATTTTATCTAATGACAAAATATCATTGTGGATAAAAAACATTGGTTTGCTTTAAATATCATTTAGATGTAATTGAAACACCAATTAATCAATTAGTGTGACTATAAAAGGGTATTGGAAGGGGTGCATTGTGTTATCTGATGAAGTCTATGTGTGACGAAAACGCAGTTTTATTAAAGCGTTCATGGTTTTAGAAACTGGTGCTGAATAAAAGATTGTTTTCAGTTCGTTGGTGCAAGTCTGGTCTCTGTAGCGGTGAGAGTTACCATCCGTGTTTGCTGTCTGAGTGGAGAGTTCGTAGTTGTCTTGGCAGTTCCTGTGGACGTGGTTAAACATGGCAGGAAACACAACTTAGACAAAAGGAAAAGTAGCTATCAGCTGGTGGGGACAAGAAGAAAATCCTAAAAGCTTGTACTTAAAAGACATTTGGGACAGGAAGAGATAGGTGTCTATTGCTTCTTCTGCTAATTAGGTCAGTAGAAAAGTACTGCTTGTGTTAGCATCACCACAACCAAAGTGATTAAAGTTCAAAACTTTCCAGTTAATCAAGAACTAGAAGTTAGGATGTTCACAGTACACACCTCATATATCAGCTACTTAAGTTCATGATATGTGGTAGCATGCAAATTAGACACATGTCAAAGATGTAACGTGCATGTATAAATGTCAGATGTCAGACATGTGACATTACTAGTGCCATTTTGAGACATCAGCCAGAGAGTAAGTATATGTGATTCCAGCAGTTAGTTTGTATATAAGTTATGTGAGATAAAATCAGTAAACTTCTATTGTGATGTATTTGTATAAAATAAAGCTGCTTGAACAGAACCCACAAAGACTCTTCTATAGTGTCCAAAGTAGGAAAGTGACATGGTGTCGGAACCGGGATCACAGAGAATAATATTTGGAGCCATGAGTTGCAAAGATGACAGTGAAAGTAAACTAAGAGAAATGAGCACAAAAAAAGAGCCAGAAAAGAATCAAAGGTAATGAGAATATGAACAAACTATATGTATTTTATGAAAAAGATAAAACGGAGTATCACAAGGGCACAAACTGCATTATTAAACAAACAGGAGGCACAAAAGGTTTATTAACTAAGGAAAATGTTTAAAATAATGACATCTGACAAAACGATTATCAGAAAAGTAAAACAAGCATGTGTAAAGCAAAACAAGTATGTTTAAAGTAAAATGAGCATATTTAATGCAAAACAGACATGTTTAGAGTAAAATGAGCACAAGAAAAGTACACTGGGCATGATAAGAAATTAAACGAGCAAAATGAATATAACAAGGGCAAAAAAGGGCACATTAAGTGTAAATAAAGCAAGGCAACTGCATGTTTTTTGGCAAAGTGCTGTGTTTTGGCAGAACTATGGCTTTGAATAACTTTAGTTATGGCTTTGATATAATACAAAGTATCTCAAATTGTGAAAGTGCTTACAGTGTGTGCTTATTATTGTGCATGCATTTTGAAGAGTTTATTTTTGTGCAAGGTACAACTATTTCATGAAGTGAGTCAAAATATAGCCATTTCGAAATGTTTCTTGTGCTGGTTGTGTCTATTTGCAAAGCGTCGCCATTACAGAGTGTTTTTTGCAATGTAAACAGTTGCCTAGCAAGGTAGGAAATTTAGGGGGAAATTTCAGTGTGCTGTGTGCAGTTTATTCACAAAGTGCAATTACTTTGAAATGTTATTGACTCTGAGCTTCTCTTGCCCAGTTCATTTGCATTGTGAAGTTATTGAAATGTTTCTTAAAATGATGATAAATTACTTTTGCAAGACAATAATTTCAAGAGTTCTACAGTGCCCTAGAGACTTATTTTGCAAAGTCCAGTTACATAAAGGCTTGCATTGTGCAGTTATTTGATATGTTTCTTATTGCATGGAACAAACCCCCACTTGAAATCAGAACCCTCACACATCCTAAATAATTTAAATTGGCCACCAAAGAGTACTTTAAAAGGCACTGGACCTGTCACTGTTCTCACCCGCCCTGAATATATCCCTCCCTGAATATATCCCTCTAAAAAAGTACCTATCTTTCTCCTTTCTTCTTACTTTTCCTTCCCATAATCACCCTCTATCCTTTTCAACTTACTCCATTCTTTTTCTTCTAACCACCTCTAAACGTCTCTCCTACTCCTTTTTCTGCAAACACTTTTTGAGATACTAGTACAGTTCATGAACTACATAACATCTAGTCTAAATAAAACTCTCTATGCATTTTATGTAACTTCCTAAGCATATACATATTTTTACTTATATAACAGTACTGCCAATATCTCCTTTTTGACTTTTAAGCATTATGTATTACTGCATATGTCTTTTTTAAATAACCTTGTTATTGGAAAATTGTTTGTATTTTTTGGAGCTTTTCTCCCTGGGCCTCCACTGAAAATAGGGGTTTAGCTCAGTCAGACACTCCCGGACAACAAATGTAAAATAAATGAATAAATAAATAATACTAATCAGAGGTGATTTCTTGCAATTCAGTAATTTCAAGAGTATTACAGTGGCCAAGAGAAACTTATTTCACAAAGTTCAGTTATAAAAAGGCTTGTTGTGCTATTGGGCAGTTACAAATACCGGTATAAATTTCTGGCATATGTGTACATGTATGTGTTCATGCTTATTTGCAAAACCCTTCACTGGTATGTGTTAATATAGCAGACATATTTTGAAAGTTCTTACCACTTGTATCATCATCAGAATATTGCAGAGAATTGGAGAATATTTGAGCAAGAGTACGATATTTTTATACAAGCAGCTTATGCAGATAGAGATGCATGCACCAAGGCATTCATTTTGTTAAACATAGCTGGCCATAGAAACAGAGCATTTGTTTGTGTATGCACCAGCAATATATGAGGGAGAAGGTGAAAATTGTCATATTGTTGTAGAGGCTGAATCAAGGGAAGACCCCGAGTGTTTGAAGCACAAGTTCAGAGAGAGGTGTAACCCCCCAGACAAATATTACATTAGAGAGGCATTTCTTTTACATGAAAGATCAGAAACCAGGGGAAACTTTTGCAGCTTATATAACTGACCTGAGAAACAAAGCTAAGATGTGTCAGTTTGGTGACTTAAAAGATGAGTTAATAAAGGAAAGGCTCATGTGTGGTATTAGTAGTGCTGCTGTGAGAAAGCTCTTGCTTCGTGACAGTGATTTAATGTTGAGTAAAGCCATAGAGATTTGGCAGCTCCATGAAGTGACAGAAAAACACACAAGTATGCTTGTGAGTGACAAGAGAGCATGGTTTCATTAGGCTCCAGGACAAATGTAGGTAGAATGCAGCACATGGCAAACAGAAGTAGGCCTAAGAACATGGCAGCCACAGCCCCTGCTGGCTCACCAGGAAAACCGTGTAGCCTTCCAGCAAATTCTAAGACTAGTTCAGTTAAAGGAGCATCCTCAGTGCAGTACAAGCATGAATTAGCAAAAACCAAGTCCAGCTTTATTGTTAACTGTCACAATTGAGGTGCAAATCATGAGTCTAAAAGAGAGAACTACTTTGCATTTCGTCAGCAATGTCACAAGTGTAAAAAATGAGGCCATTTTCAAAAGTTTTGCAAATCAAGTAAACCTCACACAGTTATAAAGAAAGGTCACACAAAAACGCAAGTTGCAAGTAGAGACACATCAGTCCACTTTCTATGTAGATGGTGTATCAGTGCTTGGTGAAAGCGTTGATGCAGTGAATTTATTGGCAAAGAGCGAAGTGTTTTGTACTGTTAGGATCAATGGTAAATCCACAGAGCTTAAAGCAGACACTGGTTCAATGTTTAATGCTATATCAGCAGACACACTCGCTAAAGTGAGACCTAATGAACAACTAGATGTGGCCAGTAGTGCGAAACATTTTGCTTATGGAGGTGAGGAAATTCGAACCAAAGGCTCAGTGATGCTTTCATGTTATTCAGCCAATAACTGTTACAACTTGTTATTCTATGTCATCTGAAGACCAGTACAGTCTTTATTGGGTCTCAAAGATAGTTTGAGAGTGAATCTGCTTTCTTTTACCAAAGAAGTTCATCACATAAATGCATCTCCTAGTTCCAGTTTTTCTGAAGCCATTTTCTCAGAGTATGCTGACATTTCCGATGACAAGTTGGGCAAACTTCCAGTTGTGTACTCCATGAAGTTAGAAGCAGAGGTCACTCCAGTAGTCATACTGGCAAGAAAAGTTCCAATAGCTATGCAAAATAAAGTCAAGGCTCAGATGGATAAAATGGTGCAGCAAGGAGTAATTTGTCCAGTTACAGAAACAACTGAAAGGGTGTCGTCTATGCTAGCAACTCACAAAACAGGCTCAGATAAAATCAGAATATGTATTGTCCCAAGATATTTGAACAAAGCATTGAAGAGACTGTATCATCCAATGCGCACAGCTGAAGAGGTCACAGTACAAATACTGAATGCCACTGTCTTTTCAGTCTTGGATGCAAAAAGTTCATTTTGGCAAATGATTCTTGATCACAAATCTTCATTACTAACCACTTTTGCTACCCCATTTGGCAGATACAGATTCCTAAGGATGCCATTTGGAATAAATTCTGCGTGCAATGGAGCAAATTTTTTCGGTTAATCCTTGTGCCATAATCGTAGATGATTTACTAGTTGGAGGCAATGGTGAAGCAGAGCATGACAGAAACTTAAAGAGAGTTCTAAACAGAGCACTTGAAGTAAACTTGAAGCTCAATCCTCTGAAGTGCAAATTCACACTACCAGAAGTTGCATATGTAGGTCATTTATTTACCAGCACTGGCTTGAGACCAGACCCAACCAAGCAAGCAGCTATCCTTGAGATGTCAGCACCAGACAATATTCAGGCTCTACAGTTTTTTCTAGGCATGGTCAACTATTTAGGCAGATTTATACCAGACTTCAGTACCTTTAAGAGAGCTGATGTGCAAAAAATGTTGCATGGTCATGGTTAGACCACCACCAGAAGGCATTTGAAGACCTCAAGCAGAAAATAGCCACCCCTCTTACATTAAAATACTATGATGTGAATAAACTAGTCACTCTTTCCTGTGATGCTTCAAAATTTGGTCTTGGCACAATTATACATCAAGAGGGCATACCAGTAGCCTGTGCATCTAGAGCACCCAAATTGAGGTGCAGTATGCTCAAATTGAAAAAGAGCTTTTGGCAATAGTATTTACATGTTCCACTTTTCATGATTATATTTATAGTCGAGCTATTCATACTGAAACTGACCACCAACCTCTAATTACTATTCTAAAGAAGCCTATGCATTCATCTCCAGCAAAATTACAAAGAACAATGCTCAAATTGCAAAATTACAAATTTAAAATAGTCTATAGAAAAGGAAAACTACTCTGTCTGGTTGATACCTTATCCAGATCACCCAGAAATACAACGGAACAGCTTGACTCTGAGAAGTTTGACTTTGATGTGATGACAGTGCATAATTTTTCTGCCACTAGGCTTGATGAGTTAAGAGATCACACACAGACTGATCCAATTTTGCAAAAGCTCAGTCACTACATTAATGTTGGATGGCCATCAAAGCATTCTAGTGTGCCATCTGAAGTGCAAACCTATTTTCCTTACAGAGATGAAATGTTATGGAAGATGGCATTATTTTTAAAGGTCCTAAAATTGTTATTCCTGTTTCCTTACAACAGGAATATATCCAGATTTTGCATCATGGTCACTCCAGGTTCTGCATCCACTAAGAGAAGAGCGAGAGAATTAGTATTTTGTCCTTAATTACTAAAATACATTGATAAAGTACTTTCTTCTTGTTCAGTATGCAGTAGTACTAGATCGCATTTGCAAAGAGAACCACTTCAGCTACATCCAGTTCCTGAACTACCTTGGTCGACAGTAGCCACTGATATCTTCGAGTGGAAAAGTCAACACTACTTAGTATTGGTAGACTGTTATTCGAACTGGTTTGAGATTGACTTACTACCTAACCTCACATCCACTACTGTTATTACTAAGTTGAAACATTATTTCTCAGTCCATGGTAGTCCACATAAAGTTATCGTTGACAATGGTACTCAATTTTCTAGTCAGTTGTTTCAGAACTTTGCAAGAGAAGGGGACTTTGTACATGTAACTAGTAGTCCTTAATATCCACAGTTGAATGGTCTAGCTGAACGTGCAGTGCAGAGTGCAAAGCAATTACTTGAAAGGTCAAAGTGTGACAATACCAATGTCTTTTTGAATTTACTTAATTTCAGAAACATACCCTGAGATAATATTCTTGACTCACCTGCTCAAAGACTTCTTTTCAGGCAAACCAGAATGACACTACCTATTAGTTCCAGTTTATTGAGGCTTAAAGCTAAGAACAACAGAACCATAAAGGCTCAACTCTTCCAAAAGTGCTCAGTCCAGTCCCATTATGATAAATTGAGCAGATTTCTTCACCTGTTGAGGGAAGGAGAGACAGTGAGAATACAAACAGCGAAAGGTGTCAACCAGATTGGTCAAGTTACAGGTATATCTACCGAGCCGAGATCCTACCTTGTAGAATCCGAGGGTATGGAGTACAGGAGAAATCATAGGCATTTACTTCCTGTACCAGAATCATCATCACAACATTGTTTTAATGACACAGACTCGAGATCTCAGAATGAACCAAATATTGTTCCCATTCCAGAGTCTGTTCCTACATCAGATTCCATTCCTGAAGATGTTTCAGACAATTCTAAGATCAAACATTTTACAGAGACAGCTCCAGTTGCTAAGTCCAATTCCCAATTTTATGTCACATGATATGGACAAGTATCCAGGCCCAGTGTGAAATATGCAGCACCATGGACTTAGCTGTGTATGTATACGCACCTTATCTTGTGTAAATGCATAATAGAGAACAGTCTGTGATATCTGCATGCCAAATAGATTCATAATATTGCAAGTTTTATTTTTCAAGAGGGAGGATGTAGATCAGAGTGCACCTGCTGTGTGCTGTATCTTTAAGAAGCATGTCAAAGATGTAGTGTGCGTGTATAAATGTCAGGCACGTGCCATTCCTAGTGCCATTTTGAGAGTGCAGCCAGAGAGTAAGCAGGTATGATTCCAGCAGTTAGTTTGTATATAAGTTACTTAAGTTAAAGTCAATTAACTTCTATCGTGATGTGTTTGAAAAATAAAGCTGCTTGAATAGAGACCACATAGACTCTTCTATTGTGTCCAAAGTAGGAGAGCGACACTTACCGTATAGGTGCCCAGTGTACTCAAGGACAAAACTAGGTTGGATTGCATGGCTAGGCATATAAAGACCATGGTGATCAATAGCCTAGTACAAACCTATGATCCTCTGAACCTAGAGAGAAGAATTTTGAAATGAAGTACAGTGGTAGAGAAATCTAACAAACTGTGTTATTCTTAGCATGCAAGAATGAACGGAGTGATAATTTAAGAATAGACTGTACTGTAAGTATTGGACCAATTATATAAAGAGGAATACAAACTGACAGACAATTGGCTTTTACACAGGAAGGTACATTCTTTTCCTGAGAAAAGAAATGTGAATGAAGATGAACCAATAACAAAATGTTGCATACTGTGGTAAACCTTGCGAGGTCTTCCACAGCCTTTATTAAACTTTTATGATTACAGATGTTTAAAAAAGGCATAAAGCAGATAATTTTTAGTAACTGCACATCTAGTATCATTTTAGGTTCTTTGTCACCCAGAATTCACCATCTGATTGCAACCAGGTCTTCCCCTTGTTTACTGGGTCTATCAAACCTATCTTGGTATCCCTGAGGCTAACTCTGACTTACATCCAGACCAAAGAAGATGATGAATGCTGAAAAAGCATAATACTGCTCACAAAATGGCTTTATTTATGCCCTAACTTTACCCTCTTCCTGTTATGTATCCATTATGTCCAGATTTACTATGGGGTGTGCTGGTGGTCAACATCTAATTACCAAAATACCACTTACTCACTAGATTGAAACAACACAGAACGTTCAATGAAATAATGAAATGAATGTTTACATCACTGGAATATTAAACAGGGAAAGGAGGCAGTTGGCCAACATGGGGAAATTTGTCCTTTATCCCAGTATTGTGCGATCTCAAGAGCTTCTCTCTCTCTCTCTATATATATATATATATATATATATATATATATATATATATATGTGTGTGTGTGTGTGTGTGTGTGTATATATATATATATATATATATATATATATATATATATATATATATATATATATATGTGTGTGTGTGTGAGTGTAGGAAGCCGCAGTGGTGCAACAGTAGTGTTGTCACCTCACAGCAAGAGGTTCTCCTGTTTGATTCTCAGCTGAAGCACCTTCTGTGTGGAGTCTGCATGTCCTCCCCGTGGTTGGGTGGCATTTGAAAGACATGCGTGAATGGGCGTGCCTTTGTTGAAGGCTGGGCATTGGGCTGGCACCTCGGCAAAAATCTACTGCCAATCATTAGTGGACCAGAGTTCCGCTGTGGTGACCCCTAACCAGAAAAGCCAAAGGAAGCTCAAACATATATATATTGGATGGGGAGCAAAGTCCCACCTGGGTGGGTTTGACATACTTCTGTGTGTTTGTTGTCACCAACTCAAGCAGATGGGACCTTGGTTTAACGTCTCATGGTGGTGATGTAAATGTTCGTTTAGTAAATGTTTTGTGTTGTTGTCTCAATATAGTGGGATTCTGAGCACATTTTCCATTCCATCCTGGAATGGAAGAGGCCTATCTGCACTTTTGTGAAATAATTGTGCTGACTGGGTCCTGTCTGGTAGAGGGAGGCTAGTCTAGGGCTTAGAATAAGCATCCTCATTGGTCCTTTTGGATCTTTTTCAAGTTTTTTTCAAGTATTTAGTTTCTGGGAGTTATGCCCTGCATTTGAGCAGATTTCTGCTTGTATGTGCTTCATGCAGCACTGTACACTGCTACACAGTTATGCAGTAAAGTCAGACAGTTAAATTCAATAAATTTTCCCTAAAATCCAGGCAGAAATATATATCCATTGAGCTCCTCAGTGATCGATTCTGAATAGCCACCCCTAGTGACAACAGTCTTCATCCTAGCATTATTGACAGTTGAATGAATCTTGTTTCTCCTGCCTACCTTCTTGACTTGGGTCTCTTGAGACAGTGTAGCAATTGCCTCATGTACATAGACAACCATCTACTAATAACACAGTCAAGTACAGAGTGTGAGAGATGTATTTACACCAAGAATGTAGAATCCATGCTTTGTCTTTCTATCTCAAAACAGTAACACGGAGAAGGTTGTCAAGTCACCCACCACTATATATACTCATAGTACCACTACTCATACAAATACTACCACTCATACACATAGTACACATCAAACACACAAATCCACATACTTGCAGGTTCTCTCGAAAAACTTACCAAAACACCAGAGATCTCCAAAACACAAGACTTCTACAACTAATACATTCCCTACAACACCCATGACACATAGCAACACCAGTGTCTCACCCACCAGGCCAGTAAGGCGTTACACTCAAAAAAACTAATTTTCATGTCATTGGAGACTCACTAGTGAGACATGTATGTCACACTCACGTGGTTGGACAAGGTGAAAGTCACGGTCAGCTGCCTGTCTGGTGCCAGGATTTATCAGATTACACATGCACTCAGGTCTCTCAGCAACATGTGCCGTTATCACTCTGTCATAGTTCATGTTAGTGTGAATGACCTGAGACATAACTCACTGGACTATATGAAGAGAGACATGGTTGAGCTTTCTTGAGTATGTGTCCCAAGCAGGTATGTCCCTAGCCTTGAGCAGTATACTATCATCACCTAGAATGATGCCACAGTATAAACAAAAAATGATTGATTTCAATAACTGGCTCAGTTTTTGGTGTCATTCAAATGGGATCCAGTTGTTGTCAGCCTGGGAAGCCATGGTTGAAAAACCTTGCTGCTTTGCCAGAGACTGTTTGCACCTGGCACCTCTATGCTTTCGGCTGCTGGCAAAGGCTCTTGCCTCCCCATATAACCTTTTATAGGCAAGGTCTGAAAAGCAACATTACCAATGTAAAATTAACCAATCAGAACAAAATAAGGGTCATGCTGCTAAATGCTAGGAGATTAAACTGAAAACTCCACTCCCTGGAAGCATTTCTGTCACAAGAAGATGTAGATGTCTGTGCAGTGACAGAAACCTGGCTCAAGACAGTACACTGGCCTTGAAATCTA
The DNA here is from genome assembly GCF_019279795.1 of Protopterus annectens. Classification (NCBI taxonomy): domain Eukaryota; kingdom Metazoa; phylum Chordata; order Ceratodontiformes; family Protopteridae; genus Protopterus; species Protopterus annectens. Next base: position 1,873,965,806 of record NC_056741.1, on the reverse strand, counting down.
CAATGCCTTCCACACCATTAAACCGTAAAATTAACATGCGAAAACCAAAGGAGGTGGTGTTTCAATTTATTTTAGAGATAAATTCACCTCCCGTCTAGTTAGACTGGACAACTACGTGGAGTTACTCCAGGTACAAGTTATGGCAGGTAAGACCCCCATTCAAGTCATAGCCAGTTATAGATCCCCCTCCATGGGTCATGATGCCCATGAAGACTACTTGACCAAAATGGAGACAATCCAAATTTTACTGAACACACTGGTTATGGGGGATTTCAGTTATCCCACCATCAACTGGGAAATCCACACTAGCCCTAACTCACTAGCAAAAATGTTTCCTGGCTTTGTTAATTCAAATGCACTGGAGCAAATTGCCATACCCCAACAAGAGGAACACACATTCTGGATCTGGTCCTCATCAACATGTAAAACAGATGCACTGCCACAACTGTCAGACGCTCATTAGTTACAACTGGCCACACATCAGTCACCTTTGAGCTGACACTAACTCCAGAACTCATAAAGGATGAAAGCAAACTAAAAAAACTATTCCCTCCTAGATGAAGGGAAAATGCATTGCAAGCCCCAACCCAAGCTGGAAGTGGTAACTATGCCAAAGCTTATACTAAAGCCTTGTACAACCACTTGCATAAGTGTATAAACTCAGATGTACCAGAAAGAATCAAACACAGATCCCCAAGTAAATGCAAGCTGCCATGGTGGACATCCAGCATCAACAAACTTTACAATAAATGCAAAATGTTGCTGTCCAAGAAAACAAAGGCAAGGCCCCAAAAATGAAAAAAGCACCCTTCTCAGCCTCAGCAGGCAAATAGAACAACTTGTCAAATCTTCCAAGGGCTTCTTTGAGAGAAACTTAGCAAATACAGCCAAGGATAACCATAAGGCATTTTACAGCTACTTACATAACCTAAATGGTAGAGGCCAAGCATGTACAGAACTAGTGGCCAATGGTATCACACACTGACCCCACAGAGGTGCAAACCTACTAGCAGATAAGTTTGGCAAAAATGTTACTCCCTTATCCTCTCCTAACTTACAACAAACCTTCCCACAACCCCTCCCCCATCTTGCATATCTGAAAAGCAGGTCCTCAAAGCCTTGTTCAAAGCAAAAATACAGCCTCTACGGGACCTGATGACATCGCAGGCTGTCTTATAAACAGGCTAGAACATAAACTAACATCACCACCAAGTACCCATTTCATTCATAGCCTAACCACAGACTTTGCTCCTGCGGAATGGAGAACAGCAACAGTTATTCCCCTCCACACTGATGGCTTAGCAGCAGACCCAGAGACTTACAGACCCATAAGCTTGACCATCCTCATCTTTAAGGCCATAGATCATATCATTATGAACCTCATAAATAAAGGCGTAGGTGACCTCCAAACCCTGGATCCTACCCAATTCAGCTTCGTGAAGGGCACATCCTGCCTGTTAAATATGGTGGATTTCTTTGAAAATGTGACCAAGGCCATTGATGAGGGCAAATTTGTGCACACAGCATATCTCAACCTGGCAAAGGCTTTCAACACATTCCCACATTCAGTTATTACCGATAAACTTAGCAAACTGAATGTAAACCCCTTCATTGTAAGATGGGTTGCCAGCTGACTCTCAAACTGGACACACTCACACATACACACACACACACACACACACACACACACACACACACACACACACACACACACACACACACACACACACACACACTATCAAAGTGGATGACCACATCAACCAGCAGATCTGTTACTAGTGGGGTGCCACAGGGGTCAGGGCTGGGCTCCCTACTGTTTGGTACATACTTCTCAGAAGTTCAGATCAAAACTAAGGGGTTGTGGATGACCAGGTTTGCAGATTGACTGCAAATTAGGTGTAATCATTGGATCCCCAAATGATGTCAGTATACTCCAGGAGGGTCTCATGCAGACCAGTGACTGGTGTATTAGTCACGGTCTCAAACTGAATACAAAGAAATGCATCATCATTCCCTTTGGTATGAGCAATGTCCCCTCACACTATCAAATCAACAACAATACCCTAAGTACCCTAAAGTGTAAGGAACCTGGGAATCACAAGTTGACTTTGACCTTAACTTCAATCACCATATGTCTACTGTTGTAAGGAAAGCTTTCTACGAAGCACACATGATTAGTAAAGGCATCACCTCAAGAACAAGTTATAATCACCCTATACTCGACACTTATCTGGCCCATAATTGAGTATAAAACCGCATTTCGCATGTACCCTACTAAGCACATGCAGCAATTAGAGAGACTTCAGAAGTTTCTAACAAAGAATATCAAGGGGCTCCAGTGTGTGCCTTACACAGCCCGACTAAAGTCTCTATCACTATACTCTATATCATGCAGACGACTTAGGGGAGACTTATGCCTGGCCTACAGAGCAATCCAGGAACCAAACCTAATGAACTTACTACATATCCTTAAATCAAATAGGGCTAGGGCTCCCAGTTCTGGAGACCTAAATATGGCCTGCGACTTCAATAGGACATGCTGGAGGGACTAATTTATCTCCCAGCGACTGCCACATCTTTGGAACAGGCTACCAATTCATGTGAAATAGAGCACATCTGTGACACTGTTCAAAAGGAACCTGGACGAGTGGATGGGGCACCATAAATTCTTACTGGGGATACAGCCCACAACCTGGACATGGGCAGTCACCACTAAATGCAGTCTTGGATATTAATTAAATTGAGATGAAATGGCTAGGTTAAAAATGACTTCCGGGTCGATAGCCTAGTAATCTCCTATGATTCTATGATTCGGGTAAGTGGTATTTCGGTAATTAGAAGTAGACCTGGTGTATCTTCACTCCTTTCTACTGCCTCATCCAGTTCCCCCTCTTTCCTTAGACAATGCTCCTCATGCTTTCTTAGCTTTTGCTAGAGACTTACCATTAGTTTCACACAAGTACATACCCCCCTGGTTTGGCTTCCTCAACCTCACATGTCAGTGCCTGAGACGCCTGTGCCAGGTCACTTGGGCTGTAGCCGTGTAGCCATTACTTTGTCCATGTATACCATGGTGCACTGGCTCTAACTACACATCTAGTACTGTCTTTAAGGAATACTCATTGTCCATATGTAGCATGGCACTGACCCTGACTGTGCATCTGGCACTGCATTTAAGGAATAATCAGTGTCCATGTGCACCATAACACTGGCACTCAGTGTCCATGCCCACCACAGTACTGGCCCTGACTGCACACCTAGTACCAGCTTTAAGGAAGTCAGTGTCAGTGTGCACCTTTGTACTGACCCTTACTGCAAATCTGGTACTGGGTTTAATGAATACTCAGTGCGCTTGTGCACCATGGCACTGGCACTTAGTGTCCATGTGCACTACTGCATTAGCCCTTACTGCACACCTAATACTGGGTTTAAGGAATGCTTAGTGTCCGTATGCACCATGGCATGGACCCTGACTGCATGTGTAGTACTGGAATTAAAGAATACTTGGTGTCTATCTATGTGCACCATGGCACTGGCTCCGACACTGGCCCTACCTGCATATCTGGTACTGGGTTTAAGGAATACTCTGTGTCCATGTGCACCATGACACTGACTCTGACTGCTCATCTGGCACTGGACTTAAGTACTGCTCAGTGTTCATGTGCACCATGGCAGAGTTCCTGACTGCACATCTGGTTCTGGGTTTATGGAATACTCGTTGTCCATCTACAGCATGGCACTGGCCCTGATTGCACATCTGCTACTGGGTTTAAGGAATATTCAGTGCTCATGTGCATCTTGGCACTTGCCTTGCCTGCACATCTGGCACTGGGTTTAAGGGAAACTCAGTGCCCATGTGCATCATGGCACTGGCCTGCACATCTAGTACTGCATTTAAGGAATATTCAGTGCCGATATGCACCATGGCACTGGTCCTGCCTGAACATTTAGTAGTGAATTTAAGGAATACTCAGTGGCCATGTGCACCATGACACTGGCCCTGCCTGCACATATGGTACTGGGTTTATGAAATACTAAGTATCCATGTACACCATAGCACTTGCCCTGACTGCACATCTATCAATTGGTTTAAGGAATACTCAGTGTTCATGTACACTATGGCACTGGCCATGACTGGACTGGACATCTAGTACTGGCTTGAAGGAGTACTCCGTGTTCATGTGTACCATGGCACTGGCCTTAACTGCACATCTAGCAGCAAGTTTAAGGAATAATTATAGCCATTAGAGCATCATCATTTTTTGTTCTTTAACAGTAGCAACAAGGTAGTAGGTATGTGGTAGTAATTAATGTTTTGATTCAAGAGCAAATTAAGTTACTTATAGTCAAATTAAATTGCAGTGGAAGCACCAGATTTATGGGCAATACAGAGTTACTACAGTCCAGAAACCCTCACATGCCCTGTAAAGAAACAAAAATGCCTTCTTAAAGAGGATATTTGAGAGGACAGACTAGAAGTGAGGCCTTGTTTAGCTGTCTACAAACACAGACATCATTTCAAAGAGCTTTATATTACTAGTGAGGTGATACTACCACATGTTAGCTTGTCAGAATAGATTTCATTAAAGGCATTTCTGTTCTTCAACTTTTTGTATACAGTAGGATGTGGAAGGTAATGTAACACTATAAAGCCAGTGACCTGAGTAAGAAATTTCAAGGCCAGGTATAACTTCTGTGTTTTAATAAATAAGGTTCTCTTACATCATTTCATGTTTTCCCATTCTTTATATTTCAATATCAGGTGTTAAGGTGTCTGAAACTGGCCTTCCAGAGAAGTGCTACTAATATCTCCTTGCACTGGAAACTTCCTGGTGGAGTGGAAGCAGTGGTCTGTCTTAAGGCTCCAGATGTTGTATTCTATCAAGAAAGGATTGTCATCTATGCTCAGCTTAAGGGTCTGGTAAGGCACTGATAGCTTCATCACTGTGCTTTATATGGATACATATATATAAGTGCAAGGCTGGCTAAATATATGTCTTGGAAAATGTTTAAGTGTTTTTTTTTTTTTGCAAAAAATATTGTATGGATGCACACTGCATATATATATATAAGCACTAAGTTGTTTGAGGATTTTACTGATTATGTAAAGTAGTTATATTTGTGTTTACTGCATATTCCATTTCCTCACAATAACAGTAATCACATAGTTTCAGACAATGTTTATTTTTAATTGACTGGGTTACTGCCAGTAGACTACCTCTTAATTTAATTTCCATATCTGTGGTTTTACATTTCTATTTATTTTTAATAGCAAAAGCAATTGTATTCAAATAAAATACATAACATAACAGTAGAGTCAGTTGACAAGAGAAAAAAACAGAACATTAGATAAAAAATGATAGAACAGCAACATTTAGATGTTTGGCTTTCCTAAGCTAAGCACATAAAATACTGCAATATTCAGAAAAACATTTCTTACATAGTTTATCATGTTTGTTTTTTTTACTGGTTTTGCAAAGTACAAAAAGAAAAATCTACCAAAGCTAGACTTCTGTTTGATACCTTAAACCTCTTGCATCAGGGGCTTCATGGGATATGAGCAAATCACCTTTCAGGGATATCAGGTGTTTCAGCTAAATAGGAATTCTTAATGTCCATGACTTTTTCTTTTACTTTTAAGCCTATTTATGGACAATTTCAGGCCATTAAAGCCTAATCCCTCCAGCTGTGGACAGCCATGCTTCTGCCTTCTTATGATATCATCAGCACAGCATAAGAGGAATGTTTAACTCTTGGAAACACAGGGTTGTCATACCCAGCTGATATCCATAAACATTAGGATGTCTACAAAATATCCCAACTAACAAACTAAAACAAAGAGTAAAAAGGTCACACAGATAACCAACTGGTTAAAAAACACAAAAAGAAAAATCTAACAAAGCTAGACTTTTAACTGTGTGATACCTTAAACCTCTTGCATCAGAGGCCTCATGGGATATATGCAATGCTGTGCTGATGATGTCATAAGAAGGCAGAAACATGTATGTCCACAGCTAGAGGGATTTGGCTTTAATGGCCTGAAATTGTCCATAAATAGACTTAAAAGTGAAAGTAAAAGAAAAAGTCATGGACATTCAGAATTGCCATTTAGCTGAAACACCTGATATCCTTAAAGGGTGATTTGCATATATCCCATGAGCCCTCTGATGCAAGAGGTTTAAGGTATCATACAGTTAGAAGTCTAGCTTTGCTAGATTTTTCTTTTTGTGTTTTTTTAACTAGTTGGTTATATGTGTGAACTTTTTACTCTTTGTTTTGGTTTTGCAAAGTAGGAAATTGTATCATCCATTGCTGTGGAAAATTTGCCATTTTTAAAATGTGAATGCAAAGAAGGTGGAACATATTGCAATCATCCATAAATATCCTGTTTTAATTAAATATAACCAGGGGAATGCATGGCTAACAGCCAGAAGGCCATATCTGATTGGTCTGGCAATGAAGATATCAAAGTGCAGTTAATGCTGGCTTATCATTTACTTCTAGGAAGTCCGATCCCATATGACTGCAGTCAGATGAATTTTTAGAACAGTGCCAACACTCTTTTGTGTTTTGCCAAGCTTCATGTTTTCAGTCAAAGGAGAGATTGGTACTAGTGATAAATAAGTTTAGAAAGTGGGCTTGAAAAATCTGTGAACCCACTAGATATTCAACAATCCTAAGGGGTGAATTAATGTACAGAGAGAGACTGGTAAAAATGAAGTGTACCTATTCTGAGACAAAATTTATGTACCATGAGTGGAATCTTTTAATATATTTGCTATTATCATTCTGCTCACTAACTGCAACACTTAAAAACCACAGTTTTGCAAGTGGAGAAGAAAAATTCTGCTAGTAACTGCAACAACAACAGATACATGTGTGTGTGTGTGTGTGTGTGTGTGTGTGTGTGTGTGTGTGTGTGTGTGTTTGCATTTGTATGTATGTACCTGACAAATAATAGCTGAAAAACATTATTGTGCAAAAACAGTTCATATGTTTATGCCTGGCAGCAGTGAGGTAACATATTACTTTGGATATTGTTTATGTACTTATTTATTTGACCACAGTCAGACATCTGAGGTGCATACAGTCAAAGTGGCAGTAACTGGTGGCCACATTTTTGTGTGTTTGCTTGTCTGAGTAAATATTTCTATGTATATGTCTGTGCCTCTGCATCTTTGTGTGTGTGTGTGTGTGTGTGTGTGTGTGTGTGTGTGTGTGTGTGTGTGTGTGTGTGTGTGCGCATATTCCTAGGATCATAGGAAGTTACTAGGCTATTGGCTCTGAAGCCCTTATAAGCCTAGCCATGTATAGAAAATTCAGCACCCAATGCCCCTGTCCAGCAGGGACACAGGTGGAATTCCAGGGATGCATTTTCTATTTTCCATCCAGTTATCCAGGTTGCACTTAAAAAGTGGTAAAGAGGTATTCTGCTTGACGTAGAGCAGGAGTGTATTCCACAGATGGGGGAGTCTTTGGGACAAAAATCTGTCCTGCCAACAAGTCCTATTGATGTCACAGACTGGGTTGAGGCCACACATGTGGGTTACTCGAGTCGAGCTTGACTTGAGGATATGCAGCAGTCCCATCAAGGTGGGGTCTGAGATCGCCTTGTATGCCAGACAGAGGTCACCTCTGAGGATACTGTATGAAACTGAGTAGAGGAATAGGGCTTTTTTCCTATCTGTGTATAGTAGATGTTTGAGGCCCTGGATTATCCTGGTGAGGAGCCTCTGTGGTCTCTCCAGCTGCTGCATGTGCTTTGGGAGGGACCTGTTGAATGGGGCATTGTACTCAATAATGGGCCTTATAAGGGAAGAATACAGGGATGTTATGACCTCCTTGTCCCTGGATGAGATACCCTTACTCACGAGGTGAGCCATGTAGAAAGCTTTCCATACAATGGAAGCAACATAGTGGTCAAAAGTCAGGTTGCTATCAATCCAGGTGCCCAAATCCCTCTTGACTGACTGTGTGCTTAGGACATTGTTATTAATGTGATAATTTGTGTGGACATCACTCTCCCCAAAGGGGATGATGATGCATTTTTTTCTATTCAGCTTGATGTCATCTTTCTGGCACCAGTCATTTGTTTGGGTGAGACCCTCTTTGAGGATGTCCACGTCACTAGGGGAATTGATGACAGTGCCCATCCAGCAGTCATCTGCAAACATGGTCAGCCATAGCCCACTGGTTTTGGTATGCACCTCAGAAAAGTATATCCCAAATAACAAAGACCCTAAGACCAACCCCTGAGGTACGTCACTCAATACGGGTCTAATGCTTGAGGTGGCTTCCCCTGTTTTGACTAGGTGGGTTCTATCAGTGAGCCAGTTAACTACCCATCTAGTAACATATGGATTGATGCCTAGTTGAGAGAGTTTATCTATTATGCCCGAATGGGGAATAGTATAGAAGCTTTTAACCAGGTCATGGTAGGCGGTGTGCACTGTCTTCCCCTTGTCCATGGATTTGGTGACTGTCTCAAAAATGTTGACCAAATTTAATAGACTTGACCTCCCCTTGATGAAGCCAAACTGTGTGGGATTGAGTGTTTGGATTTTGCCAGTGTCCTTGTTAATGAGGTCCATGATAATCCATTCCATGGCCTTGCAGATCAGGCTAGTTAGGCTGATGGGTCTATAATTTCCTGGATTTGTGGTTGCTCCACCTTTGTGTAAAAGGGATAACAGTGGCTGTCCTCCACTCATCTGGGACAAAGCCGGTACTCAAGCTTTGGTTGAATAGGGTGCCTAATGGTGCTGCAAGCTCATGCCTGAGTTCATGTAGGATGCAGCCTGGGATGTTATCAGATCCCATGGAGGCTGTTTATTTTGCCTTTCAGAAAGCATTGATGGCCTGATCCCTAGATATAAGGTGAAGGGGGCAGGTACTGGGAATGTCCTGATTTACTGATGGGGGTACAGAGGGGTGAAATTTTCACTGAATCTATCAGCCAGTAAGTTTGCTATATTTATGGCATTTGTATATGCGGTGTCCTTGACCACCAGTTCTGAACAGATCTAGGTGGTACCTTTGAGATTACGGATGTATGTGAAGAAGGTCTTATGACTGGACAGGTGTGTATGCATGCTTGTGTGACTTTCTGTGTATGTGTGCATGCCTGTGCTTCCACATTTGTGAGTGTGAGGAGCCTCATTTGCTCCATTTGTGTGACAGACTGTCTCTTTATCTCTACATCTGTTTTATGTGTGCATCTGTCTGTCTGAAGTTGCATAACTTACATTTTTGAATATAAAATACTTCCTGTAACAACAGTTATATATTCAGCACCAGTTTTGAAACATTAAGAGGAAGAACTGTTGTACATCAAAAACAGAGTAGAGAACAACTTGACAGAGAGCCCATTTTCTAAGTGCAGTAATGCTGTGCAGTGTGGGGATTATAGGAATATAATGGAACTTCTAAGGCTGGGGGTAGCACTCCTGTCCACTCTTATTTTTCTGTAATGCCCGCCCTGTTAAGCATTACCTCTTTCTTTAATAATTTCAAACATGTGATAGAAGGTAATTTGCTCTCTATATATGTATGTATAAACCTGTCCAAGTTATCCATTGTGATTGTTCTGTTCAAGATAGCTTCTAATTTATTCTTGATATCTGTTCAGAGATCTGAACTGATAGTTATCAAATCTTTACAGACATGTCACAATTTGACCAAATCATTGCCTTTATTTTTATTTCTAGAGGTCTTAAATTATATATACTTGTTAATTTTACATTATGTGTAACCTCCCTTATGCCTCTAGTTATAATTGATGCCATCTGTGAGTGTCTGCCCTACAGGTTGTTAAAATGTACTTTTTGATCCTGGATTTCTTTAAAGCCTTTTTATTTTACATTAAAAGAGATCCCATATGTTTTCTACAAAAATGAGGTCCTTTTTGATCCAGTATTTCCAATAAAGTAGCTTATCCTCCATTTTAACCTGTGATAGTCATGAAGATGATGCCAAAGAGAGGGTGGGATGAACTTTTTGTTTGTCTTAGATCCTAACTGAATAACTTCTATTCATTATTCAAGATCCGCTAGATTTGCATACTCTGTACAGAGTCTAAATCATTGTTGTGGCTTGAATTTTGGGAGATAACTTTATTTTGGGAATAAAGTGAAATAGACCTTATATGAAATCTGGTTCACAGATATTACCAGCCCACTGAAGCTACTACACTGAGTATAGGTTAGGTAATTCTAGTCATTCTTTTTCTTTTGATATGTAGAGTTTTCTTCCATTTATCCTTAGATAGGTAGCACCTCAGGAGAAGTCAGACATGACTTGCTGGAGTCTTTTAATGTCATTTGATAGTTTTGTGTGGGGTAGAAACATTATTGTGTGCAAAAATTTGGGCAGAATTATTATATTAATGATATATATATATATATATTGTTTAAAAAATAAGCAGGTATTTCAAGAAATTAATTTATTTTTATTTTTAAGAGCTATTTTAGGTTCATAGGTTCATACTAGGCTATCTGCCCCAGGGCATTTATAAGCCTAGACAGAATGTGTTTGGCTTTCGCCACCCATTTTAAATTTATTTTGCTATGCCCTTTTTCGAGGTTAGTATACTGTGCCTCTGTCCAACAGTGACACAGAAGTGATACCCGGGGTAAACCTACGATCTCCTATCCACTCATCAAGATTCCTCTTGAAGAGAGTCAATGAGGGACTCTGCCTAACCTGCACTGGGATTTTTTTCCAGAGTGAAAGGAGCCTCTGGGTTATGAATCTGTCCCTCCAGCATGTCCTATTTATTTCAGTGCTGAGGTTCAAGTCTCTCAAGCGCGTAGCTCGATGGAATTTGGATTTTCTGAGGTGCAGCATGTCCATTAATTCCGGGTTGGACATGGCTTTATACGTCAGGCACAGATCGCCTCTGAACAGGCGGTATGCCACTGAGTAGAGCTGGAGTTTCTTTAACCGGGCAGCATATGGCATCTGTTTGAGCCCTTTGATCCTCTTGGTGAGGTACTTTTGGGGTCTTTCCAGTTGCTGCAGGTGTCTGGTAAGGTACATCCCAAAAGGGGCATTGTACTCAATTATGGGCCTGATGAGGGATGAGTAAAGAGGCACGATGACCTCCCCTGATCTAGATGTGAATCCCTTCATGATTAGGTGGGCTATATAAAATGTTTTTCTAACCACTTTGGCCACATGGTTGTCAAATGAGAGATTGCTATCAACTTGGGTCCACAGGTCTCTAATTACTTCTTCTGTACTTAATGGAGTACCACCTATGTGGTAATTTGTGGGCAATTTGTTTTTGCCAAAGGGGATGACTATACATTTTTTGGCATTTAGCTTGAGGCCATGGCTCTGGCACCAGTTGTCTGTTTCTATGAGGCCCTTTTGGAGGATGCTTGTGTCAGCTGGAGAGTCAATTATGGTGCCCAGTTTGCAGTCATCTGCGAACTTGGTCAGCCACAGTCCTTCCGTGTTAGCCTGTACCTCCGAGAAATATATACCGAACAAGAGAGGTCCCAGGACTGAGCCTTGTGGGACACCACTTGTAACTGGTTTGGAGTCTGACATGGCTCCAGCAATTCTAACCATGTGGGTTCTGTCCTTGAGCCAGTTTGCAATCCATCTAGTGACATAGGGGTTTATATTTAAGCTGGTGAGCTTATCTATAATGCCCGAGTGGGGTATTGTATCGAAGGCTTCTGTGAGGTCCAGGTAGGCTGTGTGGACCACCTTCCCCTCATCAATGGCCTTAGTGACTGTTTCAAAGAAATCAACCAGGTTTAAGAGGCAGGATCTGCCCTTAACAAAGCCAAACTGGGTAGGATCCAGTGTCTGTAGGTCCCCAATATCTTCATTTATGAGGTCCATGATGATCCTTTCCATAGCTTTGCAGACCAAGCAAGTCAGGCTTATGGGGCGATAGTTTCCAGGATCTGTTGAGGCACCACATTTATGGAGAGGGACCACTGTTGCTGTACGCCACTCTTTGGGCACATATCTTGTAGTAAGGCTGAGATTGAACAGTAGTTTTATGTTTGGGTTTAGCTCTTCTTGGAGTTCATGTAGGACGCAGCCCGGGACACCGTCTGGTCCCATTGATGCTGTGTTTTTTGCTTTGGAGAGGACGGTTCTTACCTGAGCATCTGAGATGTCAGGGGGGCAGCACTCTGCTGGGATAGATATTTGCCCTTTTGGTGGGGAGGGGGGGAGAAGTTTGCGCTGAACCTGTCAGCTAGGATGTTGGCAATGTCTGTGGGTTCGGTGTATTTTTTGTCATTTTGGACTAATTCTGAGCATATCTGGGAATTACCACCCAGATTCCTAACATAACTAAAGAAAGCCTTGTGATTATCCTTAGTGTCCTGTGCAATTTTTCTCTGGAAGCTGGCCTTAGACAATTTTATGAGTGCCCGTAGTTTTTTGCTAATACTGATCAGTGATGCCTTCCCTTTTTGGGATTTTGCTCTATCATTATTAGCTTCCTCCTTCTATTGTATAGTTTGTTTATGGCTGGGGTCCACCAGACAGGACGTCTGCCTTTGGAGGACTGGGTCTTGGTTTTATTTGGGATCGCATGATCCATGCATTCCCGAAGGTGTTCATAAAATGCGTTTATAAAGGATTCTGTGATCTGGGCCGTATTTTCCACAGGCCCGGGGGCTTTGAAGGATTCCACCTCAGTTTTGAGGAGTGTGAAATTTGCTTTAGAGAAGTTTTTCACTGTGGTTTTCTGGGTAGGGGGTGGGGTCGGGATGTGAATATCCAGTGAGATTAGTTTATGGTCTGATCTTACCAGTGAGGGATGCACTTCTGGTCTGGAGCATAGAGTCCCCATGTTGGTGATGATCAGGTCCAGTATGTTTTCCCCTCTTGTGGGAGTGGTAACAAGTTGTTCCATAGCATTTGAGTTTATAAATTCTAGGAACCTTTGGGCTAGGGTTTTGGAGCTAGAGTAATGCTCCCAGTCTATGTTTGGGTAGTTGAAGTTGCCCAATATAATGGTGTTTGGAGAGATCTTCATATTTTCCAGTGTTCTCAGGAAGGCCGAGTGGGGTTCCTGGGTTTGGGAGGGTGGTCTGTAGCAGACTATAAACTGGAAGGCAGTTTTACCCACTGTTAGTTGCACATGGATAGTCTCTGATGCTTCGTGCTTTGCCACCAACCTGGAGGTGTGGGTATCTTTGATGAATATCGATACTCCCCCTCCTTTTGTGGTTCGGTCCAAGTTTTGGGGTCGAAAAGCATGGTATGAGGTATAACCTGGTAGTGCTGGGGTGCTCTCGGGAGCCCTGAACCAGGTTTCTTTTACTGCACAGATATCGATGTTCTCCATGCTAAGGAGAGTTTCGAGTGTGTGCATCTTGAGGTTTAGACTTCTGGCGTTGAGTAGCATTACTCTTAGTTTCTTATCCCTTGTGATACCTATGGAGGTGGGTTTGTCTTTTGAGCCTTGCCTAAAAAAGGCACTATGGGTGTAGCAAGAGCGTTTGCCAATATCCGAAAGCCCAGGGGTGACAGGTGCAAGCTGTCCCTAGCAAAGCATTGTGGCTTGTCGAGCATATCATCCCAAACTGACAGGCATTGTATCCCCTTTGAATGACACCAGTACTTAAGCCAGTTGTTGAAATTGATCATCTTGTCTTCATATTGTGGCATCATTCTTGGTGAGGGTAAGATGCTACTCAAGGTCAGGGTCATACCGGCCTGGGCTACATGCTCAGAGAGCTCCTCTATGTCTCTTTTCATGTAGTCCAGGGAGGTATGTCTCAGGTCATTCACACCAGCATGGACAATGACTGAGTCATATTTGTACTTGCCTTGGAGTGACCTGAGTGCTTGTGTTATGTGGCGGATCCTAGCACCTGACAGGCTGCTCACTGTGACCCTCTCCTTGTTCAGCCTGGTGAGCGGGACGTCAGTGTGCCTGACGATAGAGTCACCTATTACAAGTGTATCAGGTGTGTTGTTTAGTCTTAAGGGCTGTGACTGTTCGGCACACTGGCTTTGTGAGATATGTGTTGCACATGTTTTGTTTTGTGGTAGCGGTTGCTTGGGTGTCTGCTTTGGAGGTCTCTGCTGCTTAGGCAGATCTTTATTTAGAGCCCCCGAGTATGTTTTTCTGTGATTATGTGTTTGGTTTGCTGTCGTGGTAGGTCTATGTGAGACTGGAATTGTAGTGAGTGTGGTTTCCTTCTCCTCCTAACTGGTTATGCCAGTACTGAGTTGAGAGAGCTTAGCCTCCAGTTTGGCTATATAGTTGCATCTCTCACATGTGTTGGAATTTGTTGGGAGGAGGAGAGGGTTGTCTGTGTACATGAGGTAGCTGTAACATTGCCTCAAGATTCCCAGATTCACCAGCTGGACCGGAGAGGAGATTGACAACTGACCTTTGGACATGCTGGAATAATATTGGGAATTCCTTTATAATTGAAAACAAGGGCCAGTGGGGAGTGAGGGTGTAGTGCTTTTAATTTTTAGTGCTGACTTATATAATTGCTTTAGTGAGCAAGTGCCAGGTAACTTAAGTGCAATGTGTTACAGGTAACTTAAATGCAAAAATGACAAACAGTAACTTTCTTTCAAGTGAAACAAGGAAATAAATACAGTAAGCAATGCAGATATCACTAGTAATCCACAGAAGCACTGAGAAGCCGCGTATTAGGTGGAATTAGCGTTCCAGGGAAATAACAAGCAAACAAACAACAAGCATATAAACAAAGCTAGATTCAGCAGGCCTGGATCTAGTCTATGCTACAGCAAACAAGGTGTACCAATTTCAGTAAGATAAAGTTCAAATATTCAGGCACTATAAACCTTTAACCAGAAATTCCCAGCTCAGAAGGGCAGAGTCCAGCATCTTCTCCCACAAGAGTGCAGACCACGAACCTTCTTAATGTAAAATAACTGGCCTGAAGCCCAAGTGCTTAAACCAGAACTAATACACTTTAAGAATAACAGACACTGGGCTCTCAATCAGCAGTTCCCAACTTAGAAGGATGAAAGCTACCTGTCCTGCCACCACAGTGCATGCCACAAACCTTCCTAATGTAAAACAACTGGTCTAAAGCCCAAGTGCTTAATCCAAAAGACTTAGAATGATAGCTACACTTTAATCAAGTTACTACCAAGCAGTAATAAATACAATTGAATACTTTAGAGAATGCCTGGATTAGTGCTCAAGTTACACAAACAAAGCTAGATCCAGCAGGCCCGAATCCAGTCTATGCCACAGCAAACAAGGCGCACCAACTTCAGTAAGAAGCAGTTCAGATATGCATGCACTATAAGCCTTTAACCAGAAATTCCCAGCTCAGAAGGGCAGAGTCCAGCCTCTCCTCCCACAAGAGTCCAGACCACGAACCCTCTTAATGTAAAATAACTGGCCTGAGAGCCCAAGTGCTTAAATCAGAATTAATACACTTTTAGAATAACAGACACTGAGCCCTCAGTCAGCAGTTCCCAACCTAGAAGGATGTAAGCTACCTGTTCTGCCACTACAGTGCAGACCACAAACCCTCTCAGTGCAAAACAACTGGTCCGAAACCCAAGTGTTTAAACCAAAAGGCTTAGAATGAGTTACATCAAGCAGTAATAAATACAATTGAGTACTTTTAAGATGATGCAAAAGTAAAATAAAGTAGGTAGAAACACAAGTACAGTAAAAGCAGATGAAATTTTTTTTTCTGAACAAGTGCTGAGATCAAAGAAACAGATTTGAGTGCTGAAACTAGAAAACTGTCTAGTTATAAGAAAAAAAAACTAAGCTAGAAGGCTTGCCTCCAACACAGAAGGGCTTGGGGGCTCAGAAGCCTACAAATAGTCTATACCACTTAACAGGAAAGGCAGGAAACAAGCTTAAATTTTTTTTCTGTTTCCCAGATGCTCTCTTTGTACACAGTAGGAGTGCCTGAAATCAGAATATGATCTCACTGCACTCAGTTGAGTGAGCAAATGAGATGGGCCCAGAAGGAGTATCCAAACACAAATTTACAAGAGGGGCGGGCAGTTTCAAGGCCACTAAGATTAACATCAAAACAAAAACAGGGAAGGTGGGTGGGACTAACTGAAAAGCAGAGTCAAAACTTCCAGTTCAGTTAATATTCCTGCAACACAGTTAAAATCAATTTAAATACTGTATTTTTTGAAAAAAAAAGTGCAGATAAAGGTACAAAAGGTACTTAAATTCTCTTATACTTCCAGTTGAATACAGCTAGTTCTTAGCTGGCCAAAGCTGAGGTTTTTAAGCAGAAAATATTTCACACTGTACCACTTAAATAGGCAAGGACAGGAAATCAAAGAATGTGGCTACTCCCACACCTGTAATTACTAGCAAATAACAAAATTCAGCAAACACTGACTAACTTCCAGTTCAGTTAATATTCCTGCAACACAGTTAAAATCAATTTAAATACTGTATTTTTGAAAAAAAGTGCAGATAAAGGTACTTAAATTCTCTTATACGTCCAGTTGAATACAGGTAGTTCTTAGCGGCGAAAGCTGAGGTTTTTAAGCAGAAAATATTTCACACTGTACCACTTAAATAGGCAAGGACAGGAAAACAAAGAATGTGGCTACCCCACACCTGTAATTACTAGCAAATAACAAAATTCAGCAAACATTGACTAACTTCCAGTTCAGTTAATATTCCTGCAACACAGTTAAAATCAATTTAAATACTGTATTTTTAGAAAAAAAGTGCAGATAAAGGTACTTAAATTCTCTTATAAGTCCAGTTGAATACAGCTAGTTCTTAGCTGGCCAAAGCTGAGGTTTTTTAGCAGAAAATATTTCACACTGTGCCACTTAAATAGGCAAGGAGAGGAAATCAAAGAATGTGGCTACCCCCACACCTGTAATTACTAGCAAATAACAAACTTCAGCAAACACTGGCTAACTTCCAGTTCAGTTAATATTCCTGCAACACAGTTAAAATCAATTTAAATACTGTATTTTTTGAACAAAAAAGTTCAGATAAAGGTACTTAAATTCTCTTATATGTCCAGTTGAATACAGCTAGTTCTTAGCCAGCCAAAGCTGAGGTTTTTAATATTTTTTGATATTTCCCACCTTAATGGGTAAAGTTATACAAAGGTATGTGCATTCTGTAGGTATAGCAAAAGGAATTTACTTTTCCTGTATAAATTCCAAAGGTTTTTTTCAGAAAATGGAAAAGATTGTCTCATTTTTACAGATGTAGGGTCAACAGTTAGATGAAGATTTAAAAAGCAAAAGTGACTTAAATTGATATCACTGTAGAGACAGGCCAAGTGGCCAACCCTGTCTCAATCCATTAATCAGTTATGAATGGACAAAATTCTATTAATATTAATCTGGGTTGTGAGGAAGAATAAAATGTAGTACAGTTCTAGGTAAATCCAGATGAAAAATTCATAATTTCTTAAGTGCACCAAGTATATGTCCACTCTACCAAGTTAGAGGCCTTTTGGAAACAACCAGTATGGCAACCACATCAGCAGGGATCAGTTACGCCATCCTGTATGTGTCTGGCCAAAAGCTAATCAGAAGTTGCATAGCTAGGTTAGGATGAAGAGGGCAGCCATTCTGGGTGCAAAGTGTTAGTGAGTGTGATTAGGCGATGCAGATTAATCATTAGTGTGGTACTGGTATTCATTTTTGAATGTTGGCACAGAAGCAAATTTCAATATTGCTTTTTTGTAGTATTGAAGCACTGTATGGTATAAGTTGTAGCAAGTCATTTATTGCAATTTTAAAAACAGAAATCCTTATTTATTTTTTCCCTTCTACACTGGGAATTAAGGGGCAGGGAGTATAAACACAGCCTGGAGTGGTTGCTAGATCATGGACTTTTTCCTCCTCAACATATGTATAGTTGAGGTGGGCCTGATCAGGGAAATGGCACCAGGTACTAGACACTCATCAGATTGTGTCCACCTTCTTACCATTTACAAAGCCCTGCTGTTCTATGGATTGAGAATTCAGTTAAATGTTTACTATTCAGTTCACAAAGATTTGTATGCTTTTTCAGTTCTAGATAGATTAATGAAATGGGTCTATAATTATATAGTAGTATCTTGTCCTTGTTTGGCTTTTAAAACTTCAGAACTTTTGCTAAAATTGACATTTCAAAAATGTGGACAAGTTTTCGTCTTCCTTTAAAATTCTAATAGTGTTGGACCTGATCTGTTTTGTAAGCTTTATAAAAGTTAAAAGTAGTGCCACCCTTGCCTGGTGCTTTTCCTGAAGAGAAATCCTTCAATTTATTTATTTGACTTTTTTTTTTTTTTTTTTACCCAGGATAGTCTGACTGGGTCACATGATCCATTTTCAGCAGAGGCCTCAGGAGAAAAGCTCCACTTTTCTGTATAAAAGTTCATTTTTGTGTACATACAAAGACAGTTTACACTTTTACAAAGAGTAATAGTGAGCAAAAGCATTATTTATGTGCATTCACATAATGGTTGCATTTTTAGATACAAAAATATTAACCTTTTACAAGAATTGTAGTTTTATTTTACTAAAAATAGTGTAAGTTATGCAGACAGGCTACTCTAAGAGAAGAATTTTACAAAATAGCTGATCTGAACTTTTCTAAGGCCACATGTGTGGTTTAAATGAATCGATGTTAGTTAGAGAGCCCAGTTCTAGCAAAGTGATAGTGGGGTACAGGGTTTAGCCTGGAGGTAGGCATGTGCATAAAGCCATAAGCTGTTTAAATGATCTTTTAAGGAGGCTTTGAACAGGGGTCGGCTGGGAGTTAAACTGTTTGGTAGCAGAGAGATCTATAATTTAGAGACTGAGTATGAGTATAGAGCTTCACCTGGTATTTTGGAGAGTTTGGAGGTTAAGTAGGTTTTTGTCTTTGGATCCAAGTGATCTGATTGGTTTGTAGTGTTTGATAAGATTCTCTAGGGTAGGGCAGGCAGAGGATTTGTTTATTAGATTATAAATAGTAGTTGGGTGTATGTAAGTTTGTTTGGTAATTTGAGACATTTGAGTTCTTATAATGGTTTATAATAGTGTGTTCACTACTTAGAGCTTGTTGAAAATTTGGCTATTTTATTTTAACATTGTTCCATTTTTGCCTTGGTGGAGTTTTGTAAGTTAGTAAGTGTGCAGGAACCATAAAGTAAAGAGGAGAGTAAGTAGGTTTTGGCCAGGATATATTTAGTAGATGTGGTTAGGATTGTGTATTCTCTTTATATTTTCTTGGAAGTGAAGGTCAAAGATGAGTTTGCTGCTGATAATTACTCCAAGTAGTTTTGTTTCTTGTACACTTTCAGTGATTGTTTTGTCTACTGAGAAGATGTTGAATTGGTTGAGGCAAGGCATGGTTTTATTGGGGTAGAAGACTATGAGTTTAGTTTTTGGGGAATTCAGAAAGAGCTGGGCACTTTTGAGCCAAGATTCATTTGCTGTGAAGAATTTGTGAGTATTTTGTAGTAGTTCTGGGAGAGTCTGGGTGGTAAAAGGTTAGGGTTGAATCATAAGCATATTGAATCAGTGATCCTGGGGCTGAGGCAGTATGTTGGTTGTTGGTGAATATGTTAAATAGTAGTGGTGCCAAAGCAGAGCTTTGGGGAGCTTCTGTAGGGTTGTGTAGGAAGGGGTGTAGTTGATTTGAACATTTTGCAGCTTGTTTTCCGTCTTGTAGGTAGATTTGGAACCACTGCACTGTGTTTGTGGTACAACCTAGGTTGGATGGTGTGTCTAGTAATAAGGGGTGTGAGACTCTGTCAAAGGCTTTAGAGAGGTCTAGGAATACTGAGGATATGTGGTAACCCTTGTCTCTGGCCTTGTTGACAGTGTCTTTAAAGGATAGCAGAGCTGAGGATGTGCTGGATGGAAGCCATGCTGAGTTAGGGGTAAGCAGGTTGTTTTGGAGTAGGTATTTCATTACCTGTTGGTGGACATATCTTTCCAGGATTTTGGATATATAGGATAGCATTGATATTGGATGATAGTTGGAGATTTCTGTGGAATGGCCTCCTTTATGTATTGGTGTTATGTGCGATAGTTTCCATATGACAGGGACTACTGATTCTGAGAGAGATCTCTTTATGAGGTTGCTGATTGTGTAAACAACTGAGTTAGCTGCGAGTTTTAGGTATTGAGGTGGAAGATTATCTGCTGATGTTGAGTAGGGTTTTATTTTGAGTAGTAAGTTTTTTACTTTTGAGGTGGGTATAGGATGGAAGGAGAATGGGCTTTGTGAAAGTTTGGATTGATTACTTGTGGGGTTGTTGGTAAGGTCACATTTGGATGATGTTGATGAATAGAGTTTGGGTTTAGGTTTTGGTGGGAGTATTTTGAGTTGGTGTTTGTGGTTGGTAAGTTGGCTATGGATCTGATGAAGTGTTAATCTCCTCCTCTATTTGGGATGGGAGGGTGTCAGGTGATAGGTAGTGCTGTTTATTTGTTCGTACCTAGGTTGACAAGGGTAGATATTGAGTGCCAGAACTTTTTTGGGATTTTTTATGTTGTATCTGAACATGGGAGTAGTAGGATTTTTTTACTTTTATCCACCAGTTTGGTTACATTGTTATGGAGTATTTTGAAGCCTTGGAGATTTTGTGTGGTTTTATTATATTTTCATTCATTCCATGCAGTGTCTCTTCTTTCATTAGGTCAATAAATGCAGAGGTTATCCAAGGGATCATGTGCTGTTTTACTCCTTTGATTCGAACAGGGGCAAGACTGTCCAGTATCTTAAGGAAGGTGGTACTAAAGAATTTTACTGCTTCATCTAGAGGTAGAAGCTTTAGCGGTGTCCAGTTTATCTTGTAGAGTAAATCATTTAAGGTTTGTTGGTCAAGTTTTTTGTATATCTGAGTGATTTAAAGGAGTGTGCTTTTGGGAGGTGGGTACTGGTTTTGATGGTGAATTTTGGAAGATGGTAATTTAGGGAAATTGATGATGTGATGGAGGATAATAATTTATTTGGGTGGGATACTAGTGGAGTAGAAAATGAAATCTTTTTGTACCTTGTTGGGCTTGTAATTTTTTGTGTGAAGCCATACAGGTTAATACTAGTGGAGGAGAGTCTGTAGTGATAGACTGCCAGTTGATGTTCATGTCACCTAGTATAAATGTTTCCCATTTTATGGTTTGAGAAGTCCAGGATAATACATCTTCTAGAACAGGTATATTTTTTTTCTTGGAGAGATATAAGCTATTATGATACAGATTGTTTTGGTTTTGTTTAGGTTTAGGGAGGCTATTATGGTTTTGGTGTTATGGAATGTATGTATGCTGTTTGGGTACGGAGTGATGTTTAGTATTGGGAGGTATAGTAGAGCCATACCCCCTCCTTTCTTTTTTGGTCTGTCTAATCTGTAAATGGCAAAGTTGGGGGGCAGGATTTCAGTAGCTTTTATGTTAGGGTGTAGCCAAGTTTCAGTCAGAGTTAATATGTCAGTTTGTTATGTTGGATCAATGTATGGAGGGGGGTTATATTATTACATATACTTCTTAAGGTGATAGTGAATATGGTTAGGTTTTTAGTGTTAAATTATATATTTGCTCCAAGGTTTCTGTGAATATCTCCACTTTGTAATATTTTGGACAGAATATATTTGTGCAGGGAATCATATATTGCATTGAGGTTAGGATTTAAAGGAATTAATCTTAATTTGATGGCTATGTTACTTATTTGTGGCTTGTGGTAAAAGGGAGTGGAATAGGGAGATGAGTAGTGTTTCAGTTTGTGGGGTAGGTTGTTGAATACAGTTGCTGTTGAGTGGCACTGTGGTGCAGTTTTACCAGTAGGAGTTGTGGCTAGGGTGAGGATTAATAGGCTGGAGGTTACGTAGGTAGAGGAGAGTAGCATGTTTGGTGGGGGGTTATAGTCTTAGTGTATGTGTGTGGAATGAGGTTAACTAGATGTAATCTAGTTATTTAATTTGAGATGTCTTTGGGTACTTACAGGTATTAGATTTTTGTAGGATGAATGGCTTTAATTGGGATTTGAGGTTTATAATTGGTTAGCTGAGGGTAAGGAGGTGGGAAAGTATTTGATTGGTTGGCTAATTGCTGGTGGGAGGCGTTTGTGTTTATAAATTTAGAGATATGGGAGTGAGTGGGAATGGAGGTTTGGTAGGTGAGTGGGTAGAGCCATGACACTAGAGCAGGTCTATAAAAACAATGTGTGTTTGGTCTTTATTACTTGTAAGTGTTACAATCAGTTTTTAAAGCAAAATACTCAATACACGGAGCATGAAATTATGTATGTACTAAAAATTTCCTTAGTAGAATGTGTTCTACTTATTTTATTAAGTGAGAGATGGGTTATATGTTTGGAGGGACAGAGGAAGGCCATCTCATACACTGCAGTTAATTAGTTTCTCTATTTTAACTTGTTTGAGTAAGGGGAGCAGTTCTGGAGCTAAGAATATACAAGTCAATACCTGGACCAAGCCTAGCTAGCTGTAGTAGCAGACAAATGGTGTACAGGTGGACTGCTTAGAGGATATCGCTAGTGCAGCTGGTTAAGAGAGGACTACCAACTATTGGGGTCTGCAAAGTGCATGCTAATTCAGGTGGGTGTAGAACAATAAGTTTGGTATCAAAAGCAGTTCACCACAAGAGACACACTTTGTTCTGTAGATTTCTTTATGGTTATACTTGGTTCCAGGTGCAGGGTAAAGTAGGCCAAGTTGTTGTTTTACTTTCTTGTACCTATCATGTTTGCAATTTCCACTGTGGAAGGGAGAGGGGTTGTGCTCAAAGAAGATAAACTGTGGTCTGTTTATTTGCTTTGTATATTTCTTTACAGTTATATTTGCTTCCGGGTGCAGGGTAAAGTAGCCCGAGTTGTTTTACTTTCTTGTACCCATCACGTTTGCATTTTCCACTGTGGAAGGGGAGGGGTTGTGCTCAAAGAGGATAAACTGCGGTTGGTTTACTTTTACTTGGTGTGCACACAATGCAGAGGGAACCCTTAGTACGATTAGCTGGGCACTAAACTACTTTTTTCTATTTTCAATGGCACTGTATTTTTTTAAAATGGAGAGTGGCTGAACACGTTTGTGATTTTCATGAAGTGTAGGCTTTTATAAGTTAATACTGATATTAAAATTCTTTATAACATTCAAATGAATCTCCTGTCATTGCAGAAACTTGTTTTTATATTCTTCTGTCATTACCTTAGTGACTTCTATTACATCTTTTACGAAGGTCCCAAATCTGTGTTGAGTACTTGTAATAGATGTTTTCCTTAACTTTTCTTGTACTCTTTTTGCCAAAAGTTTTACAGTGTTGTACTATTCGTCCAGTAAAAGGTCACTAATCTTAGCCAGTTAATCATTTATTATCATTATAAACCGAAGACCCCTAATTTGTCTTTAATAACTACACTGTTGTAAGAATATATTATCCTTGGGTTCACTTTATATTCTTGAAATGCTGAAATATTGAATTTCAGTATCTTGAGACTATAAAGCTGAATTTCTGAAATACCGAAACCTCATAAACATGAATCCAGAAATGCCGAATTCGCAGTTATGGTGGTTCATAAGTTACACCGGATGTACTGTGTGCCTAACGTATGGTGTGGTGCGTGGGTATGGCTGGTGATCAAGGTAAGTGTGTATTTTTTTCAGGTATTTGGGTAGGGATTTGAGTTTATGTGAGTGTGTTCGGATGTTTTAGGTGTGGGTTAGGGTAGGTAGGTAAGAGTATTAGTGTGAGTATCAGTATGAGTATGTAACTGTTAAAAGTGGTGGTGTTTGTACATATGTGATATGTGTGTATGTGAGTGTGTGTGAAGTGTAGAGTGTGTAGTGGTGAGTGTGCTGTCTTTTTCTGTTTGATGTAACCTCGGAGTTAGTATATATAAGTGGGGGTGCAGGAGGGCTTGACCCCCTGCTTATATGTAGGGTAGGTTTTCATTTTTATATTGTTGTGTTTGTGATTGTTTTGTTTGTTTCTTGTAGTGTGGGGAGGAAGGTGCATGTGTTGTGTGGTGTATGGTGTATTTGTATTCGCGATTTTGACTTTCACGGTTTTGGAGTTTCGGTGTTTTGAATTTTTGGCTTTATAGTGTCAAGATACTGAAATTCGATATTTCAGTATTTCAAGATTATAATGTGAAGCCATTAAAAGCTACTAGTTTATTGCTAAAGAGTCTACACAGTATCTTCAGGACTAGTTTCAACCATGAGAAATGTCCACAGTGAGAAAAGATGTAATAATGGTCTGCATTTAAAACATAAAGTGTGTAGATTGAGGCAGCATAAGTATGTTGTGACACATGATTGCTGTATACTATGAATCAATGTAAACATAAAGGTGTCAGAGTTGTAGTTAGAGGGAGCAGTATAGCTTGTAAGAGATTGAGTAAGATGTGAAAAAGCGGGTGAAGGACAGGTTATATGTGCATGAGGCAAAGTTTTAGAGCTACCTTAAAAGTAACTATTAAGCTAATGGGTGTGAATAAATATGAGTGGAAACTACAGGTTCGACATTTAACAAAAAATTTACAAGAACATGGTTTGTACACAGCAAATATATTACCTTTCATATGTGTTAATAAAAATATAAAAACAAATATTCTTTCAGACCATACTCTGTGTTCTGGGTAATCCACTTTCTATATATATATATATATATATATATATATATATATATATATATATATATATATATATATATATATATATACATATATATATATATATATATGGATTCACTTCAGAAGCTCGAATTTACAAAATCTCGAACTTCAAATAACCGAAACCAAAACATCGAGTTTTGTAAACTCGAACTTCTGAAATGAAACCAAAAAAAAAAAAAAAAGACAAACTTTGCTTCCCCCCATGTGGGGGGCTGTGCCCCCCACACCCCCTACTTAAATATACCAACTCCAAGATTGCGCTACAGTGGGGAAATGGGAAATCTCCCATCTTGCGCTGTATGCGGAAGCGCAAAACGGGAGATTTCTCATTTCCTGTCAACACCACACAAAAAAAAAAAAACATTACGTATACACAGAGCATACAAGACTCCTTGCCTCTGTGTGTATGCAATGTATTAAGGTAAGTAAACTTTTATTTTTCAACACTACACATATTCGATTTACTGAAATCTCGATCATATGGTCTCGACCATATGAAATTCGAGATTTCAGTAATTCGATTATGTGAAGTGTACCCATATATATATATATATATATCTATGGATTCCTATTATAAGAACGAAAGTTCACTACTTTGAACTTGTAATAGGAAGCCACACTTCTGCGAAAGTTCACTTTAATGAAAGTGAACTTTCGCATAAGTGCACTTCACCGAAAGCACCGCAGCACGGCAGAGGACATAAAAACAAGCTATGTCCTCCACTATAGTGCGATAGTCATGGACCTTAGGATTAAGGCACAGGTTAGGGTAAGGGGATAGTTAGTAAAGCTATCCCCTCACCCTAACCCATGCCCTAACCCTAAGGTCGGTGACTATCGCACCATAGTGGAGGACATTGCTATGTCATTCACTGTGCTGCAGTGGACCTTAGTGTTAGAGCACGCATCATGGTAAGGGGATAGCCCATTACTATGACCCGTGCCCTAACCCTAAGGTCCGTGAGCACTGCACGGAAGTTCAGTACAGCACCCGTTCATTGTACTGAACTTCACGTAAGTGCACTTTTGATTAAGTGCACTTTCGCTGCATTGAGCATTCCATGCACTATTTCGAATTAGTGAAATTGAATCCATATACATATATATATATATATATATATATATATATATATATATATATATATCTAGGAGCACTACAAAATCCTGAAAGCTCATAATTCTGAAACCCAAAATTCTGAGACCAAAATCTTGAAAGGTCAAAATACTGAAAACTGAAAATACTGAATCTCATAATACTGAAAACACACAGGATACCAACACTTACTATATTCCAGCACAAGTACATACAGAAACTAATAAAAGACAAACCATATTACTCTTCTCCTAGTAGAAGCAGGAGGGCAAGCCCCCCCGGACCCCCATGTGGCTACTTCTTAGTGTAGTGAAGTGCAATCTCAGAGTTGATATATTTTAGTAGCAGGGGGTATGGGGCACAGCCCCCCACTGAGGGGTTCAGGGGGGCTTGCCCCCCTGCTTATAGTTGAAGGGCATTATGTTTCTGTATGTACTTGTGTTGGAATATAGTAAGTGTTGGCATCCTGTGTGTTTTAAGTATTATGAGATTCAGTATTTTGAGTTTTCAGTATTTTGAACTTTCAAGATTTTGGTCTCAGGATTTTGGGTTTCAGGATTTTGGGCTTTCAGGATGTTGTAGCACTCCTATATATATATATATATATATATATATATATATATATATATATATATATATATATATATATGGGTTCATGTCAGTACACCGACAAGTCGGAACATCGACATTCACTCCACCGACACATGAAATAATCGAAACCACAAACACGGACATTTAACAGGTAAGAGGTTTACATTTCACGAATCATGCCTACCAGACATGCATAACACTGCCACACTTACTAAAACATGGTAGGCATGATTAGCGAAATTAAAACTCTTACCTGTTAAATGTCAGTGTTTGCGGTTTCGATTATTTCATGTGTCGGTGGAGTGAATGTCGATGTTCCGACTTGTCGGTGTACTGACATGAACCCATATATATATATATATATATATATATATATATATATATATATAAAAAATCACAGTGTTTGGGCCCTTAACTCATTCCTTGATGTACCATTTCCTTCCAATTACAATCATCACTATTTCAGTCTTCAACCCCACTGCCCCCTAGCACTTTGCAATACCTTACTCATCAGGCTACATAATTCTCTTCTGCTGAATACCAAGTTTTCTACACATTTGTAACCTTTCATTAACCCTGTGTGCTAAGCAGCCTACCACAAGTTCTTCTTTCACATTTTCCTCCCTGCTCCACCATGCTGAAGTCCTCTCACTACAACATAAGAAGATACTTTTTTCCACTGGATCCTTTCTGTACAGTTTCCTTCAAATCTCCACTATCACCTTCCAGTATATTGTCATTATGTTACATGCCTGTCATATATGTATTTTGTCAGCATTAGATTTCCTCACAATCCTAGCACACTGCTCCTTCTCAACAGCTTAACTCTCTTAATTCATTTTGATGTTTTATACCACCTATGGGCTAATCTTAACTTCATACCATAAACTGGACCCAAGTCTTACATTTTGTACTATGTTCCAAACTTCATCCCATACTGGGTCATAATACCATGCAGGGTCTTCAGACATCCATTTCTCTATTAACCTTTCCAGCTCCCCTGTACTGATCTTATTAAGTCTTCAAGCATTACTCCAAATCAACATTTTCTAACAGTTGCTCATTTGTCACACCATTTAGACCTTTCATCATCCATCAGTCTTTTTCAGTGACTCTTTTTATTTCCTAATCACTTTATGTACCAATCAAATCTCCCTTCCTTAAAGTAAATGTTTTAACTCTGTAGGGATCAGTATCTATTTCTTTCCCAGCTACATATCAATTTCCCTGTGCATGTAATTTATTTCTGCCTCCATTCTTCCACCTTTATTCCCAGAGAGTCTGAAATATCTTGTTCCATTTGTCTAACAACCTATCTATACCTCTCACCATCCTTTCTTTAACCATATGCATTGCTACCTTTTTCCATCTAGCCAATCTTAAAAAAGTAATCCTTTTTACCTTCTGTGATAAAATTATGGTTACTTATCATCAAACATATGCATTGCATGGCCTTCTTTGTTTTACTTAATCCTCAGTCTACCTTTGTACTGCTTCCACTGCCTTTTCATACAAAAGTCTCATGAACCTAATAAGCCCTCATCAGATAGTTGTCTTGTGGTTGAATCAAAACATGTTTTAATGAATACATAACAACCAGTAAGACCATTACTCTAATTATTTCTACTCTTCCCTTCAATGAATGCAGTCTACATGATTAGTTGTCAACCATCCTTTTATTTCTATCAGCTGCCCCCCTGTGTGTTTTGTTCAACTATCTCTTGTACTGAGAGAAATATTCTGAGCCCCAGCTAATTCTATTTTCCATTCAATCTAGGCAGCCCCACCTCCTTCCAATCTCCAAATGCCTTAGCACTATGGACGTCTGGGGATGAAAGTTTTAATCCTGCTTCTACTTTATACCCAAAAGTAAATCCTCTGCATCCTCAAGCTGAAGCATACATTCATCTGCAGGTAGATTAAAACTACTTCTCCCCATACTCTGTCCTGCAGAAATGTTTTAATTCTCTCTTTCATTTTTTTTAATCATAAGTAGAAATTAGTAAGACTGTGGGCATCATGTCAGGATCCCCTGCCCTATTTTCCTTGCTATGAAAATACCATTTCTAATATCAGATCAAGAATGCCACTTGCATTTGTCTACTTCCTGTCTATTGATGTTACTGTAAAATCACAACAGACCATGTCAAAACTTTCTGTATGTCCAAGAGAATGATTTTATCCTGTCCCTTCCCTTTTTTTTCTTCCCACTCCACAAAATCAGTCATCCACTGCCAATGATCACTCAATGCCCCTCTTCAACATAACACAGTTACTCTTTACCTATTAACCTGAAAAACAGCTTTTCCAACCTAACCATCAAAATTATTGCAAAGATTTTCATTTCCAAATTACACAGTGAGAGATAGGTCTGAATTTACCCAGATGTTCTTGGTCACCTTTCCCTTTTGGCAAAACAATCACCTTAGCTATTAATACTGAAACTAGAAATATACTTTCTCTTCTTATTGGAACTAACTAATTTCCTTTCCTCATTCTTACTGGCTCTAATCCACACCTTTTCCTTCTGATCCATTCACTTCCCCATTAAGAGTGTAAAATCAGCTTTCTCTTTCAACTACCTCCATGTTCTGTTTTTGCTCATTTCTGCATCTATATGCAATTCGTCTTCTTGGTCTATTAACTCCTCCATTAACATTTATATTCTCTTCTTCCAGCTAAAACCCTACTTCTCATGTTTATTGCAGAGCTTTCTTATTTTTGGTTCAGTTTGTTCAGTCCTTTTCTTCATACTATGCAACCTACTCGCATGCCCCATAATTCTCCCTCTAAACACAGCCGTTATCCAGTTTCACTCCCTCCAATTCCCTTCATTATTCTCCCCCTCTGTTCTTCTCTAGTGACAGATTTATGTCAGCCTAGTTTCATTCCAGATCTCTATTTCCCAGGAAGCAAGCTCTTAATGTTTTATGCCACTTCATACCTTAACCACACTATTACAACCCCAAACAACCACAGAATGATCATAGAAATAGATAGAAGAACAGATGCCCTCCTTCAAAGAACCCACAGGTACTGTAGCCTATATAATTATTTGGTTTACCTTTAAAATGTCGAAAGCACATACACAAATGTGCACACCACCAAAATGTTTCCGCAAAACCCATACCGCTGAATCTTCCAAAAGTCGAAAAAACATTGAACACTGACATTTTCTACTATGCCACACTTACAAACAAGTGCTAACATGGGTCAAAAAGGGGGCAAGATTTTGCAGTTCAGAACATCGGCATTCAAGGTTTTGAGAAGATGCAGTTTGGATATCACGGATGTGGCTTGATGTTCCAACCATCAACATCTGGAAGGTAAACCTAATTATTATTATATACAATACTCTTAATAGCATCTTCATGTACTTAAATGCACTAAAAACAAATAAAAACAGAAATTGTATGTGTTATAACATTTTTCTATCAGGGTAGAAATATGTTCAAACAACCCATCAAGTTCCAATATATGTGTGCACTGGATAACATTAACAGCTATTAAAGCAAACAAGGAATACAAATATGCTATCCATAACTTTTATTTGCCCTCATATTGAAGCTGCCTCCTTATCTTCTTCTTGGGGACCCAACAAGAACCATCAGTTCTGCAATTTAATCATACTAAAATAATATTGTCTATGCATACAGTAAATGTCAGAGTAGATGTTCACAGAGCACTATTATTAATGTTTAGAGTTTCATAGTAATGCAGGAAGAACACAATCATTACATTGTCTTTAACTTCACTTTCAGTAACCCTAATGCAGGAAGAACACAATAATTATATTGTCTTTAACTTGACTTTCAGTCACCCTCAGAGGCCAGTGTTCAGATTATCCATTCCTGGAAGATGAGCAAATGCCATAAGTACAAAAACAAAAACATAGTCACCTTTCCATCTTGGGTATAAACAGCCTTCCTTCCATATGACTGGTACCTTCCGTCACACACATTTCACCACCTTGTTTCAACTAACCATCTGTAACTCCAATATATATTTATGTATATCACAAAAGTAAATAAATTTGAGTAGGCAGTAGGCGAAAAAAATCTACAAAGTATAAGAAAGGAAAAGGAGTTATATGACGTGTATGAGGTAAATATAAAGATGGTGGTTATAAAATAAATATATTGAAAAGTAAGAAGGAAGAGGAGATACCATAATTAAGTAAAAGAGTAATAAAAATGTTTGGTCTAATGTTAGCAGTTGAGGTGAGTGAGTTTGTTAGTGTGATGGAAAATACCAAAATAATTACTGGTGTAATAACATAAGTAAAGTTCAGTAAAGTGTATGGTAAAAAGAAGGTGGAGTCAAAAACATAACTGGAATGTGCAAAGAATAGTTGAGGATATGAAAAATATGTTGGAGAAAAAAATAATGGAAGCAGATATATTAAGATGCTGCAGTACAAAGTGTATCAGTTACAGATGGGATAAAGTATGAGTTTTATAAACTGATAAATAAAGGCAATTTAATAGATAGGGAGGTATGTTTAAGTATAATGAAAAAGGAGAAAAGTATAAAATGTAGGAATGGAGAAATGGGATTAAATGATGAGCATTATGAAATTACAGTGAAAATAATACGAAAAAGATTTGACTTGGGAGAAATTATTGCATGAGAATGTTTTTGGAAAAAGGTAGGAGATGGGAAGAATATGTTAAATGTGGCAAAATAAACAGTGGTTGTATAAGAACCATCGAGCTACACGCTCGAGAGACTTGAACCTCAGCACTGAAATAAATAGGACATGCTGGAGGGACAGATTCATAACCCAGAGGCTCCCTTCACTCTGGAATCAAGAGGAATCTTGATGAGTGGATGGGAGATAGTAGGTTTACCCCGGGTATCACTTCTGTGTCACTGTTAGACAGAGGCACAGTATACTAACCTCGAAAAAGGGCATAGCAGAATTCATTTAAAATGGGTGGCGAAAGCCAAACACACTCTGGCTAGGCTTATAAATGCCCTAGGGCAGGTAGCCTAATATGAACCTATGAACCTATGAACCTATAAGGTTAATAGAAGGGAAGGGCTGTAGCTAGTGATACATTAAAAACTTTTGATAATGTAGGTTGTGATGCATTAAAAGCATGTGATAATAAAGATTATAAACGTGTGGAAGGTTTTAGAGGTATATGGAGGGGGATGGAAAGTGACAGTGTTTAAGATACTGGAAAATGGTTTGATAATTGAAAAAAATAGAATTGTAAAGAAATGCCCAATGAGTGGAGAACAATTTAGTTTAGTTGGGAAGGCAAATATGCTACATGTAACTAGGAAACTGTTAGAGTCAATAATAAAAAATGAGTATGAGTGGAACTTTTGTTGGTAGTAAGTTTTATGGATGATTTAGTTATGCTGACAGTTAACAATAAAATATGGGGAAAAGATGTAATGACATTTGTGGAAAATGTCTAACCTATTTAGGATTAAGTCTTAGTAATGAAATAAGTAATTGATATGGAGAAGTGGTGAAATTGGGGGTATATCTTACAAGAAATAAAATTCAGTATTAGGCACTGCATATGGAGAAAAGGAATGGGTGCAAAAAACAATAGTAATGCATATTAAGAAGTAAAAACTATAGCAAGTTTATGGAAAATGTTTAGTTTTGCTATCATGAAAAGGCTGTATTTAATGTATTCAGCATTCATCATTTGGGGAAATTAGTCTGTATGGCAAGAGTATTTGTTTCCAATAGAGAGAAGACAGAAATGATTAGAAATTGTGTTTAGGGAACTATAGTGTTTTTCCAGTACCCTTCCATAGTTGCCTTTAGAAGTAGGCAGGGATGCACTGTCACCCTTTTAATTTACTTTAATTTAGTTTTCAAAGCATTTGCCAGGAAGATTAAAATAATCTGATAGAGACAGTGACTGTTTTAAGAATCTTTAAAACTTTTGGCCTAAGCAGATGAAATTCTGTTTACTCTTACAAGTGTACAGTGGTGTACTTCATTACTTTGGCCCCATAGACCACAGATATATAAAGCTGCCTTTCTAAATAGGATTGATCTTAATAGTTGTTAATCTTAATTTTAAATTCAGCAGTATTCTTGAAATGACTTTTGCAACTGGACAAAAAAAAGCCTGATTTTTATAATTATAGTAAATGACTAGGTCTTCATGAGTTGACATCCAGGCTAGGTCTTAGAAATGAGCTTTCTTTTACATTTATTAGTTGAGACATACCATGTTATCTGTGATGTCAGCAGAAAAATAATGTTTGACCTTTCTCACTGGGTTACAGAAAATAAAATTGCTCTTGGCTTAAATACACAGGGGTCTCTTTGATGCAGTTATTGGAGAGATCACCTTCTAAAAGAAAATAAATTTGGAGATCAGTCTATCTCTGCTGCAAGCAAAATGTATAATACCCTAGTGAATTGGTATGATCCTTCTAGCTTACTCTTAACCTTCATATGAATCAGTAAGACTTAAAATATTGCACAATATATGCTATTGCTAATTTTATTAATAAATGTCAGAGAAAGGACTGGCTTCCCTAAATGTGGCTTGCTAGAAGTAGGCTTTGAACATGTGCTTTGCTGTTCCAATAATTAGCAAAGCAGTGGGAGGTAGACTGGTATTTACTAATAAGAAAGATAACAATTAAAATGTATTCACTAATGAAAAACGGAAAGAGTACCTGGTAAGCAAGGCACTTATAAATGTATGAAGTATAGGCAATTTAGATATATAACGGAAGAGGCCAGATATTGCAGCAATGTAACTGAATTTGGTTACAGATCTCCAGGTTATTTAATTAGTATTTCTACTAATATTGTATATGTGGCTGAGTGCTTAGGACAGTACATTCTATATAGACAGAATACCAGTAAGTTTAAAAACAGAATCTGTAAACACTATTATGCAATTCAGAAATGTAATGAAAATAAAACACTTTACTGACATGTAAAAACACGATGAATAGAAAACGATTTTGTTTTCTTCTCCTAGGGAGGGTTCATCATGGCTTAAGTACAAATGATGTAAAGAATACATTACACATTAAATAATTAAAATTGCAGTTGTTATTTAATTCAGCTGTATATCCAGGTTAGAATAATGCAACATATTTTAAATGAGTTTTGAAATCAACGCTATTAAAGTACTGAACATAAAATAATATACTAACTGAAATTTTCCAAACAAATACTTTTTATTTTTTTTCTAGTTATTGATAGTAATAGGAAATCTAATTTGTCTATTTAATCATGTGAGTTTAAATATTGACATCATAACTATTGTATATGCAATGGCACTTCAGTTTGAAGAAATCTTTTAAATTAGTAAGATGGAAGCACTAATGCTGAAATGAATACATAGGCTCATAGGTAGGTACTAGGCTATTGGCCCTAGGGCCTATAAAAGCCTAGCCAAAGGTACCCTGGCTTTCGCCACCCAAGAAAATTATTTTCCTGTGCCACTGTCGAGCAGAGCCACAGAAGTGATCCCCGGGGTGAATTTCCTATCTCCCATCCAATCATCAAGATTTTTCTTGAAGAGCACTAATGAGGAGCTTTGTTTGATATAGATAGGTAGTTTGTTCCAGAGTATGGGAAGTCTCTGGGACAGGAATCTATCCCTCCAGCATGTTCTGTTTATTGTGGTGACAACGTTTATGTCCCTAGACCATGTAGCTCATAGGGATTGGGATTTCTTTAAGTGGAGCATGTCTAAAAGCTCTGGGTTTGACATAGCTTTGTGTGTTAGGCAGTGATCGCCTCTGGGTAGGCGATATGTAATGGAGTAAAGCTGCAGTTTGAGACGGTCTGCATAGGGCATCTGTTTGAGGCCGGTAATCCTCTTTGTGAGGTATTTCTGTGGCCTTTCCAGTTGTTGTAGATGTCTTGTGAGGTACATACCAAAATGGGCATTGTACTCTATAATGGGTCTAATGAGTGACGAGTAGAGGGGAACAATGACCTTTTTTTCCTAGACGAGAAACCTTTTGTGATGAGGTATGCCACATAGAAGGGTTTCCTGACTACTGTGGCGATGTGATTATCAAAGGAGAGACTACTGTTCACCTGTGTCCCAAGGTCTCTTATCACACTTTCAGTGTTAAGTAGACTACCGCCTATGTGGTAGTTCATGGGCACTAAGTTTTTACCAAAAGGGATGACAATGCACTTTTTGGCATTGAGCTTGAGGCCATGGCTTTGATACCAGGCATCTGTCTCCACGAGGCCCTTTTGTAGGATGTCCACATCTTTTGGAGTTTTGATTATGGCTCCTAGTTTATAGTCATCTGCGAACTTCATTAGCCAAGGACCTTCTGTGTTGGCCTGTACTTCAGAGAAGTAGATACCAAACAGGAGAGGACCCAGGACAGAACCCTGTGGTACTCCACTTGTCATTGGTCTGAAGTTGGATTTGGAGTCTGCTACTTTCACAATGTGGGTTCTGTCAGTGAGCCAGTTGGCAACCCATCTTGTAACATAGGGATTTATACCTAGTTTAGTGAGTTTATCTATAATTCCAGAGTGGGGGATGGTGTTGAAAGCCTTGGCGAGATTTAGACAGGCTGTGTGAACCACCTTACCCTCATCTATGGCTTTGGTGACTGCTTCAAAGAAGTCTATCAGGTTTGGGAGACATGATCTGCCTTTTACAAACCCGAACTGGGTGGGGTCCTGAGTTTGGAGATTACCAATGTCATTGTTTGTAAGTTCCATGATGATACATTCCATAGCCTTGCAGACCAGGCTCGTTAGGCTAATGGGGCGGTAGTTTCCGGGGTCTGTGGTGGCTCCCCCTTTGTGGAGTGGGATAACTGTCGCTATGCGCCATTCAGTGGGCACATAGCCTGAGGTGAGGCTATGACTGAACATGGTACTTAGATGGGGTGCCAGTTCATTCTGTAGTTCATGTAGAACACAGCCTGGGATGTCGTCAGGTCCCATGGATGCTGTGTTCTTGGTTTTGGATAGTGTGTTTTTTACCTGTGCAGCCGTGATTACAGGAACTTTGCATTCTTCTGGTATAGAGATGGACCCTTTAGGGTATGACAGGGGGTAAAGTTAGCACTGAACCTATCTGCCAGGAAGTTGGCAATATCAGTTGGTTCTGTATATTTAGTGTCATTGTGCTGTAACTCAGAGCAGATCTGAGTGTTGCCATTGAGATTCTTGACATAGCTATAGAATGCTTTGTGGTTGTCTTTAGAGTCAGTGGCAATTTTGTTTTAATAACTAGCTTTGGAGGATTTTATTAGGGATCTCAGCTTCTTACTGAGGCTGACCAGGGAGTTTCTCCAATCATGGGATTTTACTCTTTTTTGGAACAGTTTCTTTCTTCTGTTGTAGAGTTTGTTTATGGCAGGAGACCACCAGATTGGCTTCCGTTTTTTGGAGGATAGCATCTTGGTTCTGTTAGGGATTGCACGATCCATACACTCGTGTAAGTGCTTATAAAGTGCATTTGTGTAGGATTCAGCAGTCATACCTCTATTGTTCGTCAGCATGGGTGTCATGAAGTTTGCCACTTCTGTCTTAAGAAGCGTGAAAATGGCTTTGGAGAATTATTTTCTGTGGCTTCCCTAATGGGGGGTAGAGGAGGGATTTGGATGTCTAGGGTGATTAGCTTGTGGTCGGATCTCACCAATGAGGAATTGACCTCTGGTGTGGAGCATCAGTTGCCCATATTGGTGATAACCAGGTCTAGGATATTGCTGCTCCTGGTGGGGGTGTGAATAAGTTGATCCATGGCATTGGAATTTATGAATTCCAGAAAACGTTGAGCACAAGAGTTGGTACATGAGTAGTTTTCCCAGTTAATGGTAGGATAGTTGAAATTGCCCATTATTAGGGTGTTAGGTTGTACCCTAATATTTTCCAGTGTATTAAGAAATGAGGAGTGGGAATCCTGGAGCATGGTGGGGGATCTGTAGCAAGCTACAATTTGGATTGCGGGCTTGCCCAGAATTAGTTGCACTTGGATAATCTTGGATGCATTATGCTGAGCAACTAGCCTGGAGGTGTGGATATCCTTAATGAATATGGACATGCCCTCTGCCTTTAGTGTTTCGTCCAGGTTAGGTGGCCGAAAGGTGTGGTATGAATTATAGCCTGGTAATGCAGGGGTACTGTCTGGAGCCTTGAACCAGGTCTCTGTCACTGTACAGATGTCGATGTTCTCCATTTTAAGGAGTGCCTCGAGTGAGTGCATTTTGAGGTTTAGACTTCTAGCATTGAGTAGCAATACCCTCAGATTCTTCTTGCCTGTACCTGTTAGGGTGGTGAATTTGTCATTTGAACCTTGCCTAACAAAGGCACTATAGGGGTGACTAGAGCCTTAGCCAGTATCCGGAATCCCAGGGGCGACAGGTGCAGGCCATCTCTGGCAAAGCATCATGGTTTGTCGATCATGTCATCCCAGGCAAACAGATACTGGATCCCCTTAGAATGACACCAGAAGCCATTTTATCCTTGTACTGTGGTATAATTCTGGGTGATGACAGGATGCTACTCAGGGCTAGGGTCATACCTGCCTGGGCTACAAGATCGGATAGCTCCTCCATGTCCCTTTTCATGTAGTCCAAGGAGGTACATCTCAGGTTATTCACATCAACATGGACAATGACAGAGTCATATTTGTACTTGTTGTGGAGTGACCTGAGTGCATGCATTATGTGGCAGATCCTGGCACCCGACAGGCAGCTGACAGTAACTTTCTCCTTGTTTAGCCTGGTGAGTGGAACATCAGTGTGTCTGATTATAGAGTCACTTATGACAAGAGTGTTGGGTACGTTGTTATGCCTTATGGGCTGTGGTTGACTGGCACACTGAGTTAGTGGGCTATGTGTCATTTGGGTTGTGTTGGGGGGGTAGAGGTTGCTTGTATTTCTGCTTTGGAGGTCCCTGTTGCTTGGGCAGGTTTTTACTGAGAGCCTCCGCGAATGTAGGTGTGAGTTTTGTGTTTCTATGTGTGTGTTTTGGTGGTGTAGGTTTTGAGGGACTATGTGCTGAGTGTGGTGTGGTGCAAGTGTTTTTCTCCTTTTGACTGTCTAGTCCAGTCTTCGGTGAAGAGAGCTTTGCTTCCAGTTTGGCTATATAAGTGCATCTCTCACAGGTTGTAGTGTTGGGTGGTAGGAGGAGGAGAGGGTTGTCTGTGTACATGAGGCAATTACTGCATTGCCCCAAGATGCCCAGATTCATCATGTAGATAGGAGAAAACACTGGGAGCTGACCCTTAGAGATGCCTGGATAGGTGCGTATTTGTTAAGTACTAGAAACTGTTTTCCTCTAGACAGTGAGGAAAGTTGAGTGCTTTAGTTATTTGTAGCTTATTTAGTGCTTACAATAAGTTCTGAACAAGTGTTGAGCTCAAAGAAACAGACTTGAGTGCTGAAACAAAAAATTGGCTAGTTCTAAGAAACAAAATTAAGCTAGAAGGCTTCCATCCAACACAGAAAGGATTGGGGGCATAGAAGCCTACAAATAGTCCTGGACACAGCAAATCTATATCCAGACTAGACTACCCACAGGAAAGGCAGGAAACAAGCTTAGAATTTTTTTTTATTTAGTGGAAATAGAGAAAGGAGTAGCAGAAACTAAGCTGATTGGCCATCTCAAATGTTCTCCCTGTATTGGGTAGAATGAGGTAATGACACTAGACTGGAAGGAGGGTCCCAGATCAAATTTACAGTAGGGGTGGGCAACTGCAAAGCCACCAACTATAAGAACACATACCAATAGGGAGGGAGGGTGGGAAACAAACTGCATAAATGTTTCTCACACCAGAAAAGCAGCAGTGAGCCTTTAAATGAACGTTTTAAACAGCTAAAGGAGCCTCTCAAGAAAACGTTTAACTGCAACAAGTTATCAGAAACAAACAACCCAACAGATGCTTAATAAAGTGGGCAATTTCCAGTTAATACATCACACACAGTGAAACTAGCTAGAAAAATATACAGTACACAAAGTGCTATAAATAACTTGAAAAAATAACCAAAAAAACAGGATATATTATAGATCTGAGTTTGCTCAGTGTCCTTCCTTCAATTAGCTCAGTGTGAAATGGCAGAAACACTCACAACTTAACTTCTTAGGTAACAGAAAGTTGAAACCTGAGACAACTTTTAAGAAACAAAAAGCACAAAAGAACCAATGAGGTGCTTAGTCTAAGCTGTAGTCCAGGTGACCTCAGTCAGCCAATGACCTTAAACAATTCTCTCTCACTGAAATGCCTGATGGCTTTGACTAAACCAAGATGTCCCTGAATATTTGCTCAGACACACAGCCTCCACAAACACTAGGCCCAAATACAAGCCTGAATATGGATCATGCTACAAATATTAGAAACAAACTGCAGAAATGTTTCTCACAGCAGAAAAGCAGCAGTGAGCCTTTAAATGAAAGTTTTAAACAGCTAAAGAAGCCTCTAGAGAAAGCGTTTAACTGCAACAAATTATCAGAAACAAACAACCCAACAGATGCTTAATAAAAGTGGACAATTTCCAGTTAATACCTCACACACAGTGAAACTAGCTAGAAAAATATACAGTACATAAAGTGCTATAAATAACCTGAAAAAATAAGCAAAAAAACAGGATACTTAATGTTATATATTACAGATCTGAGTTTGCTCAGTGTCCTTCCTTCGATTTAGCTCAGTGGGAAATGGCAGAAACGCTCACAACTTAACTTCTTAGGTAACAGAAATTTGAAACCTGAGACAACGTTTAAGAAACAAAAATCTCAAAAGAACCAATGAGGTGCTTAGTCTAAGCTGTAGTCCAGGTGACCTCAGTCAGCCAATGACCATAAACAATTCTCTCTCACTAAAATGCCTGATGGCTTTGGCTAAACCAAGATGTCCCTGAATATGTGCTCAGACATACAGCCTCCAAAAACACTAGGCCCAAATACAAGCCTGAACATGGATAATGCTACAAATATTAGAAACAAACTGCAGAAATGTTTCTCACAGCAGAAAAGCAGCAGTGAGCCTTTAAATGAAAGTTTTAAACAGCTAAAGAAGCCTCTAGAAAAAGCGTTTAACTGCAACAAGTTATCAGAAACAAACAACCCAACAGATGCTTAATAAAAGTGGACAAATTCCAGTTAATACCTCACACACAGTGAAACTAGCTAGACAAATATACAGTACACAAAGTGCTATAAATAACTTGAAAAAATAAGCAAAAAAATAGGATACTTAATGTTATATATTATAGATCCAAGTTTGCTCAGTGTCCTTCCTTCGATTAGCTCAATGTGAAATGGCAGAAACACTCACAACTTAACTTCTTAGGCAACAGAAAGTTGAAACCTGAGACAACTTTTAAGAAAAAAAAAGCTAAAAAGAACCAATGAGGTCCTTAGTCTAAGCTGTAGTC
The DNA here is from genome assembly GCF_019279795.1 of Protopterus annectens. NCBI lineage: Eukaryota > Metazoa > Chordata > Ceratodontiformes > Protopteridae > Protopterus > Protopterus annectens. The sequence continues at coordinate 1,873,926,189 of NC_056741.1, read as the reverse complement.
CAGGTGACCTCAGTCAGCCAATGACCTTAAACAATTCTCTCTCACTGAAATGCCTGATGGCTTTGGCTAAACCAAGATGTCCCTGAATATTG
>NC_056741.1:1873753411-1873779169 GCF_019279795.1 Protopterus annectens | reverse complement strand
CACAGGTATCAAGCCTGAGTATCTCTACCCACCACCATTTGTTCTCTCTAGCCACTAGTATATAGTAACTGGGGCATTTCACACACACACACACACACACACACACACACACACACACACACACACACACACACACACACACACACAAACACACACACACCCTTTGTTCTGCAGTATTAAAGTCTTCACCTACCAGCCCAAGCGACTGAACCAACACCTACCAGGTAATCCAAATCCAGCAAGCCCACAATCCAAACACCTACCTGAAGCCTTTGTCCATGAAGCCTGCGCACTGACAGTCCCGTGAGAGCAGCTCAGTCCTCCTCCTCATTGGTTCTGACTGCGGCTGAAGCAGTCTGGAGCTCCTCTGTTCTGTGCTGTTGTCACCTTACAGATTCCTGGTATGTCACAGCAATGATTGCTGGGTACCTCTTTCTCCATATCCAGACTGCTGATAAAGGCAGTCTGAGTTGTCCGCGCATGCGCAGAGGATCGGGACTTGTGAATTGTTTTTTTGTGTTACAGATTTTTTTTTTGTTTTTTTTCTAGGTGGGAGGGCTGCAGTCCAGCAGTCCAATAGGATGAGCCGCCACTGTTAGCTGGGCCCAACAGTCAGCTCATCATGTCTCCTCTTGCTATGCCATCCATCTTGTTCAGGTTTATCTTCACATCCCCCAGCATGAGTTTTTGCCCTCATGCCATGTTTTTCTTTTTGCTCTTGTCCCTAGCAACAAAGACCAAGCTCTTTTAATCTCTGGTGATACACTTCCACTCCCTCCCCCACACACATGTCTGATATCTTCCCTCAGGACTACTTGAAACAACCACATTTTTTGCTACCCGAATGGCATCTAAATCTAAAGGCAGTCCTCACATTGTGGCCTGGTTAAAGCCTTTTTTTTTGTTTCTAAGGTCCATCCTTCCATGGTTAGAACCCTCTCAATAACCATTTGTGACTGATTTGAGTATCCATATCACAACTCTGGCATCCTGTGCCCTGTCGTGATATGTGTGTACTCTTATCCACATGCCTTCAAGAGCCACCTCACCAATGTGTAATGCCAAGCCCATGTCTCCTGATCCTGTGTTTTGCAAGCCTCCATTGGCATTGGAGTAGTTTGGTTGACCACTGTAGCCTTGCATGAGATCAGTAAATTTCAGTCATCAGTGCAGACTATAAATTATTTATGTTGCTATCAACCAATAGTATTTTCTAGTGGTTACAAACATTATTTCTTATGATCCAAGCAAGGTTTATTTAGGATAGTTGTATGTTTGATATTTCATTAAGATTCTACATTGAACAGACTTCAAAGAACACATGAACAGACAGAATAACATGATAATGATACTCATCTTTGTTACTGTGAAAGAATTAGTGGTCTTGTGCCAGAGGAAGTTGTTATAAGTAGGGACAAGACAAGACTGCTCCTTATGCACACTTTTATTTGCTTTATAGTTGAAACCTTTGGCCTGTAAATTAAGACCAACAGTAGGATTGGAATAAGTCTGTGGTCATTGTAGATGTAGCCTGTGACTTAATGCAGATGATCTATTCTGTATATAAATAACCATGAGAATCAGTACTATTAAAAGGGAGTATAAAGATTTGGGGACCTATCAGAAGATAAATTAACTGATACTAAAATGGCTGTATTGCTTTTGGACAAATAAAATGTTTTCCATATTTATGAAATCTGACATAAAAAATATATGTGGTCACCAACGGCCACTAATTTTTCAACCACAATAAGGCTAGTATAAAAGAGGAAAATTGACATTTGCAATAATTACTATCCTTGGTGTGATTAACTTCTAGAATTTCAGTAATGGATTTCATCATTTTAGCTTCAAGTGATATCCTTTTTTACAGGCTTTACTGTAGGTCTTGATTAGATGTGTTCTAAGATACATTGTAAATGTAGTGAAACCTACCCATACAGCGGGACACATGCAGTACCCCTTCTCCATTGCTAAACTATGGAATACTCTCCCACCATCAATAAGGTCTATCAGCAGTGCTCCACTCTTTAAAAATTCCCTGAAACATCATCTTTCCTCCCTATAGCAGTGCAACTGCACTAAGGCTGCAGTTGCTAAAACCTGAACCCCCTCTCCACTCACCTGCTCTTGCTCTATATATACTGACACTGTATTCAACTGCTGGACTCTCTTATCAGGCTGAGTTCCTAAATTCCTAAATTTCTCTTGTAACTAATCTTCTACCATACCCTTTCTGCCCTCCCTGGCAATAGCCCTAATTTCACCAATCTCTGCCTATATATACTATCTTCCATACTGCAGAATCCTCACACCTTGCTCTTCATACCACCATCTGCATCCACTGCATATTATGCACTAGGTATCGTTAAACATCTTGATCTATCTCTCCAGTGATTGGTTGTTGTATTTAAACTACTGCATATTTCTGAATGTACTGTCTATTAGTTCTCTACCATATGTTGCTGTGTTTAATTTTGTAGTTTGCTGCACATTTTGTAGATTTTCTTATTGAACTGCTGTATATTCTTCAGAATGAACTGTCACTTTGGTCTCCACTGTTTGGTGCTGTACTGGATTTGTAACATGCTGTTCATTTGTAACGTATCCTTATAGAAAACATAAATGTTTGTTGCATATTATATTATACGTACTGTGTAATACTTATGTATACCATGATTGTGCAGCTTTTCTCCCCTGGCCTCCACTTAAAATGGGCTCACCTTGGCCCACTGCACTATCCCAGTAAACAAATGCAAATAAATAAATAAATATTGTTTTATAAAAATGTAGATGCTTGGGCATATGTTTATATCCATGTATGATACAAGACTGACTTAAATTGATATGGTGTTTCTTTTAGTTGTTAGTACAGTTAATTCATGTTGTCAAATTTGATATTTCAAAAAAGTATGTTGAAATGAAAAAGAACAGCATATATATATATATGTGTGTGTGTGTGTGTGTGTGTGTGTGTGTGTGTGTGTGTGTGTGTGTGTGTGTGTGTGTGTGTGTGTGTGTGTATATATATATATATATATATATATATATATATATATATATATATATATATATGGGTTCACTTCAATTCACTGAACTTTCAATTCACTGACTTTCATTTCACTGACACCATTTCACTGAAATTCATTTCACTGAAACTTCATTTCACTGAAAGTTCATTTCACTGACAACTATTATTAGCAATAAAATGGAATATTCCCCTTCCCCACTGTAGTGCGACCCTGGAGTTAGAATATATAGTTAAGAGGGTGTGGGGCAGAGCCCCCATCTGGGTGTGGGGTGCAGCCCCCACTTACTTTTCTTTTACTAAGCAATATTATATCAAAACGTAAGAATATCATATGAAATGAAGTGGGGTCTGCGCCCCCACACCCCCCTAACTATATATTCTAACTCCAGGGTCGCACTACAGTGGGGAAGGGGGCATATTCCATTTACTTTGTAATAATAGTTGTCAGTGAAATGAAGTTTCAGTGAAATGAATTTCAGTGAAATGGTGTCAGTGAAATGAAAGTCAGTGAATTGAAAGTTCAGTGAATTGAAGTGAACCCATATATATACATATATATATATATATATATATATATATATATATATATATATATATAATATTTTTTTTTTTTTTTTTTAACTAGTGTGTCTTTTGCCTGGTATTAGAGTGGGCTCACAATACTCCAGGTCATACATTCTTATTATTGACATTAGGAATAAGTTATACAATAAGTTATTTATTCAAGTATTTAAAATCCCTTTAGACCATAGTATGATGAGACAAATTTATTTAGAAGTAAATGTTTCCTTTTTCTATTGATAGATAGATTGATTGATTACCAGCTAGCTATTAGTCACTACTAACCTGATACAAAAGTAAGTCTATGAAAATGAAAAGCAATATTTATTTTTTTATTTATTTTATTTTACATTTGTTGTCTGGGCTAGTCTAGCTGGAGATATTTCCATTTTCAGTAGAGGCCCGGGGAGAAAAGCTCCACAGAAGTAAATACATGAAAGAAAACCAACATAAGTAAAAAATAAAAATTAGTAAAAAAATTAGTAAAAAACTAACAAACTCTACAATTTAAAATTATTACTACATGAATTAAATACTACCAAACACAGTAACAGTTCAAAATAGTATTACACAAAGATAAAAATACTTGTCTGAGAAAGATAACAAGGATAGGAGGTAAGAAAAAGAAGACAAAGTAGAGTACTAGGAATAAGGGAAGTTAATAAGGGATTAGTTTTGGAAAAGAGAATAAGTTAAGACAGTTAACAGGCAAAGAAGCATTAGGAAGATGGAGAAGGAAGAGAAAAAGAAAGCCAAGCGGAGGATAGTGTCACACAAGAAGTAAGAGGTAGTTTTAAAGTTGAGTAGTACAAGTGGAAAGTTAATCAGGTTTACTACAGGAACAAAGCCAGTGATTTTGGCTGATATGCAAAATATGGCAGTATAATACAGATTTAGATAATACCTGAAATAGACATGACATTTAGCAGGCATGCCAAATCTGTTGTGAGAAACTTAAAGTTTGTATTAAATTTTAAGTACAAAAATTGTTAGAGATATGAGAAGTTTAGTTAAAACATTTTACAGATGCATCATTTCATGCCAAGTTTCATGTTCCCCTCTAGAGCAACATTTAGAGGATGTGAAAAGCACAGATAACTAACGCATGTGCTGTTAACAAGAAAAAGATGTTAGTTTCTATGCAAGAAAAATTAAGTATCAACTAATGTAGTTATTGGCACAGAGGTAAGAAGCCTTTTCGGTGGCCTATGCAGTGTGAGAATAATTGCACCTCAGGTTCCTATTGGAGCTGCTATGGGGGGATGATGACGATGTTTATGCCTACTCATCTTTCATGCAGGGGGTTAGGTAGTGTAAGTCCAAGTCTAGACACACACGCTGTGATAGAGCTTGCTGGTTGAGATGGGTGATCACAAAGATGTTGACTGCAAAGTGGCAGGGCCATAGTTTCATTCCACAAAGACACACAAATGACTGTTGCAAGACCTGTTGCATGACAACCCTTGGATGCTTCAGGTGTGTGCCAGGGACTGGCTCTACTAAAAAAAGAAAAACCTATAATGTCTGCCTGAGTGACAGTTCCAGTGATCATCTGCCATCCACTGGTGATGGGGAACCAACTGATAGCTAAGAACATAATGGTAACCAGAGAGTGGATGGAAAAAAATAATAAGTGCTGCCACCATGAAACTAGAATGATTATCTTTAATAATCAGTGAGGCTATGAGAAGAATAGCAAGAAAATCTGTTGTCTGGACAACACATTTATACCTAAAGTAATGTAAGTCACTGAACCATATAAATATATACATTTTAACTGAAAATAATGTATGCCAGTAGGAGGACAACATAAAGGCTCACGATCAAATATCAGATTTTAATTGCATAATTATTTGTTTCAGACATGGATGCCAAGAAAATCTTAGTGTCCATATCAAGAGCACATAACTAATGATTATGATCAGAGATCTGATCACAATTCCTTGTAGTACATGGAGATTTATCTCCTCCATGTACTACTGGTAAAAGAAAAAAGAAAGAAAAAGTGTAAAGTGTTTTTACTAGCTTTGAAACTGGTAAAATAGTTATTAAGTACTATCAGGCAGTAGCAGATCACCTGTCAGGACAAAGGATTACCTACATACAAATACATACAAATCTTTCAAGCACAGGCATTAATGCCCTTCTAGCTTATCAATATACCAAAACACTTATTCCCATAATAAGTGTCCATGCTGTTCTTAAAAATATCTAAACTAGTACTTGCTTTAATGTAATTTGGTAGTCTGTTCCATGCATCACATACTCTGTCAGAGGACCAATTAGTACACTTCTCATTCCTATAGAATATTTTTTTTTATTTCTACAAGTCTTTTGGGTTTCTAATACCATGACAGGAATGGACCCCATTCCTAAGTCAGAGTACAATTAAAATTCATGAAATTAGTATTATTTCACTCTTTGATGTGCTCTTCACAGTACCTGCAATGTGCCCAGCAATGACTCCTTCTGCAATTCATATGGTGCTACATGAATTGGTAACATATCTAAATATGATTGTAAATTCTTTTTTTATAAGACCAGCTGCTCCTACTACTATTGGGACTGTCTGGGTATCTTTCTTCCACATGGCTCCCGTTTCTATCTGCAGATCAAAGTATTTTATGACTTTGTGTCTCTCTGTACACAAGACACTATAGTCACTAGGTGTGGCAATTTCAATGATCAATGCTACTTTTGTCTTCTTTTCTTAGATTACTATGTCTGGTTTTCTAGCATCTATCATTTGGACTGTTGGTATTGGGTGATCCCATGTGATGTAAACTTCATCATTTTCTATGATTCTCTGTGGTTCATGTTCCCAATGTTTTTCGGCCACTTCAATACCATAATGTTTGCACAATCTCCAGTGTAACAATCTCACCACACACCTTCTATATAGGTTGTCTGATGATTCTCTAGTACTTTCTGATAACCCCAAGCATTCCTAGAGGTAGTTGTCCCTAAATGCCATAAATACCTGAATAAGATCTCCTCTGAGACACTGTACAAGTTCAGATAGTTTAGTCTTTCATAATAACTTAAATTTTCACATCCATGGATACCCTTGGTATATTTGTGCTGTACTCTTTCCAGTTTATTCATGCTTGTTTTCTTATAGGGTTTCTGGGTCTAATGTAACTAGCAAACTTCATCATTTTTTATTTCCTGGACTTTATAAGTCTTTTTATACAACATATAGTTCTATAACTATAAATAGCCAATGTGTTGATATGATTAGAAAAACTCATATCTGAATCTACCCATATACCCAGGTCCTTAAAGGAGTCTACAGTTTCAATCACTGTGTGCTGTATAAAATATTCACCTTTCAATTTATGTCTCCCAAATCTCATATGCTTAGTTTTTGATGCATTTATCAGCACATAAATACTTTCTTTCTCTCTTAGTTCATAGAGTTCATAGAGTAGTACTAAGCTAACTGCCCTTGCGAGCCATTTTAAGTCTAGCCAATTATCCCTTGTGAGACTCAAACCCTGCACCTTATGTTTGTGAGGCAAACACCTTAACCATTAGGCCACCCTCCCTCCACTCCTTCTTACCTTCCTCTCTACTCTTCTTACTGTCTATGTGCTACAGTGTTAAACTCCTCAGTTGACTGCCATCTGGAGCCTAATTATCTGCAATTTAAGCTTGCTCGGAACAAATCCATTGTAAATATGTATCATTTCTTGTGTGATTTTCTTTTTTGCTTGTCTTATGATCTTTTGCAATTATTGTTTAACTAATGTGGGGCTTTTCTCTCTGGGCCTCAGCTGTAAATGGACCTCATTCCAGTCGGACTTTCCTAGTCAACAAATGTAAAATAAAAAAATAAAATAAAATAAAAAAATATATTATTCTCCTGTACTGAAACGGTCAATTTAATCAAGTATTTTGCAGACATGCCTTATCTGTAACACATGTAATCCATTTACTCAATTTCAGGTCATCTGTAAATAGACAGAACACCTCAGATGAAAAGGTTAGGTCTGAAAGATAGTCTAAACAAGTAAAGGCCTAGGAGAGAGCCCTGTGGAACACCCTGACAGTAACCAAAGGATCACACCTCTCCAGTTGTTATATGATACTTGCCATGTCCTATTTGTAAACATGCAGGTATCCAGCTTATCAAGAGTACATCAGTACCTAGTTGTACTAATTTATTGATCAGTGTTTTGTGTATGACCCTGTCAAATGCTGAAATCAAATCTATATACATTACATCACAGCAGAATATTTCATTCATAGCTGCTATTATGTTGTTATAGAACATCATGTTACCGATAGTAATATTTTCAACATATGCATGCTGCTATATGAGTTCAAGTCCCAACCTATCCAGTTCTGAGAATAACTTATCCAATATAACCTTCTCCATTATTTTTCCACAGCATGAAAGGTAGACTTAAGGGTCTGTATGACTCGGGGTTTGTCCTGCTACCCTTTCTCTTAAAGGCAGGTTTAATAAGCGCATGTCTCCAGTCTTGAGGAATCTTCCCATATTTATACGACCTAGTAAATAATAAATATAATGGTACCATAAGTTCTTGCTGAGGTCTTCACAGGTCATTGTTACTAATTCCAACTCCTCCCTGTGCTTTCTTTGGATCCAGTTTGCACAATTCTTTTTCAATATAATCCAATTTGATTCCACTATCTGGGGTTACCTGGATGTTACTAGGACAACGTATCACCCCTTTTGTGGAGCCAAACTCTTTTGTATAAGATTTTGTAAATATATCTGTAATCTGTTGGTTTGAGAATAAATTTTAAAATCAGCAAACAGTTTATCAATGTGTGTGTCTTTACTCCTTCCACATCTTATGTATCTATAAAAAGTGTTCTATTATGCTCAACATCTTTACATAAATTTTCTTCAAATTTTTCATTATCACTATGCTTAATCTGTTTGTCCAGCTTGTTTATTTCAGTTTTCAAAGTTATAGTTCAACCTCTCTTCCATTTCTTGTATTTGTCTCTCACTTTAATCATATATCTTGCTCTTATGGAATATATCTTCATGCTGCTGTATGCCTAGATCCTGATGCTAAACATTTTGTTTCATTTTTTGCACTCTGTTTCAAAACTTTCCACATTCCATCTGCAGTTTTTCCACTGAACACCTCACTTCGTTTAGTTTTTCATAGTGACTGTTTTGCTTCCATATAATCTGTAATTAACCTTCTGTGCATTGGTGTAGATTTCAGTTTGGCAGAATTATGTAGCATTAGCAACAAATTAATCTTTATAACCCCATGATCACTACATATCAATGGTGGGAAAACTTGACTTGAAGTAACAGTAATTTCTTTAGGAACACAAACAATATCTTCTATTTTCTGTCCCCTGGTAGGTTTTTTTACAATCTGAAGCAATTGTTGTTCCTTAATATACATTGTGAATAATTTCCTTACTAACATTGTTGAATCAATATTATTCCAGTCTATTTCTGGTAAATTTAAGTCCCTAGCTAATGTTATTCTTCCCTCCTGTGTTTCATGCAAGAAATGTATGAATTCCTCTAGGTCATCTACACTTGACTTTGGTGGTCTGTACACTCCATTTCCAGGGTTGTCTTTATTGTCACAGTTACACAGTCTATAGTGTTGGTGTTATCACTGAGCATGGGTCTCATAACTTTATTTAATCCCTATCATAGCACCACCACCTGATTTTTTCTTAGAATGTCTGTTACAGTAAAAAACATTTATACCCTGACAGAACTGGTTTCCAGTAATTGTTCTTTAACCATGTTTCACAAACAGCAATCTTGTGGGAACATAGCGAAATTTCCAATAAGAAAACTTTATTATAATGTTGCTAGCATTAACAACCATCAGAGATGCATCAAATGTTGCTATCTGAGCACTGTTAACTTTTTGACCTGGCAAAATTCCTGCCTAGTGTTTGTCAAATATTGCAAAATATATGCTGCAACAATTCTCTTCCCTAATCTTGATAAATGCATGCCATCCTGTCTCAACACGTGTGCCCAAAACTAGGCTTGGAGGCTCTATGCATTTCCATTTTTTTAAAACAGAACATTTTTTCCATGTAGGTATTTACCCAAAAAATCTTTTTATTTGCAGTGAACTGACAATCCTTTCTATAGGTGATTTGTGAAAAATATGCCCTAACACCAGTATAAGCTGTACTATCTAAAATGGCTGTCAGTTCCCTACTAACAGTCAGAGAATCCTGGTGGATGACATCATTTGTACTGGCATGAATAAAAATGGATCTCTACTTCCTTACATTAAGGCATTCCAAGGCTTGTATCACATCTTCTATTGTTGCTTCTGGCAAGCATAACACTATTTGATGTTCATTATCTTCTCTGCAAATATAAGTATTGGTTCTTCTAATAATTGAATCTCCAGTTACAATAATATCTTTGCTGGCCAGCTCTGAAGAATCTTCAGCTTCTAATACAGTAATATCTGCTCTATCTATTGTTCATAGGTTCATAAGTAGGTACTAGGCTATTGGCACTAGGGCCTATATAAGCCTAGCCAAAAGGTACCCTGGCTTTTGCCACCAAAGAAAATTATTTTCCTGTGCCCCTGTCGAGCAGAGACCCAGAAGTGATGCCCGGGGTGAATTTCCTATCTCCCATCCAGTCATCAAGATTTTTCGTGAAGAGTGCTAATGAGGAGCTTTGTTTGATATAGATAGGTAGTTTTTTTTTTCCAGAGTATGGGAAGTCTCTGGGACAGGAATCAATCCCTCCAGCATGTTCTGTTTATTGTGGTGACAAAGTTTAGGTCCCTAGAGCATGCAGCTTGGAAGGATTGGGATTTATTTAAGTGGAGCATGTCCAACAGCTCTGGGTTTGACATAGCTTTGTATGTTAGGCAGAGAGTGCCTCTGAGTAGGCGATATGCAATGGAGTAAAGCTGGAGTTTTTTGAGATGGTCTTCGTAGAGCATCATTTGAAGCCAGTAATCCTCTTTGTGAGGTATTTCTGTGGCCTTTCCAGTTGTTGTAGATGTCTTGTGAGGTACATACCAAAAGGGGCGTTGTACTCTATAATGGGTCTAATGAGTGATGAGTAGAGGGGAATAATGACCTTTTTTTCCTGGATGTGAAACCTTTTATGATGAGGTGCGCCACTTAGAAGGATTTCCTGACTACTGTGGTTTTGTGATTATCAAAGGAGAGACTACTGTCCACCTGTGTCTCTTATCACACTTTTGGTGTTAAGTAGCCTATGTGGTATTTCATGGGTACAGAGTTTTTACAAAAAGGGATGACAGTGCACTTTTTGGCATTGAGTTTGAGGCCATGGCTTTGACACCAGACATCTGTCTCAGTGAGACTCTTTTGTAGGATGTCCACATCGTTAGGAGTTTTGATTATTGCTCCTAGTTTGCAGTCATCTGCAAACTTCATTAGCCAAAGACCTTCTGTGTTAGCCTGTACTTCAGAGACGTAGATACCAAACAGGAGAGGACCCAGGGCTGAACCCTGTGGTACTCCACTTGTCACTGGTCTGAAGTTGGATTTTGAGTCTGCTACTTTCACAGTGTGGTTTCTGTCAGTGAGCCAGCTAGCAACCCATCTTGTGACATAGGGATTTATACCTAGTTTAGTGAGTTTATCTATAATTCCAGAGTGGGAGATGGTGTTGAAAGCCTTAGCAAGATCTAGGGTAGGCTGTGTGAACCATCTTACCCTCATCTACAGCTTTGGTGACTGCTTTAAAGAAGTCTATCAGGTTTAGGAGACATGATCTGCCTTTTGCAAACCCAAACTGGGTGGGTTCCAGAGTTTGGAGTTTACCAATGTCATTGTTTATAAGTTCCATGATGATATGTTCCATAGCCTTGCAGACAAGGCTCATCAGGCTAATGGGGCAGTAGTTCCAAGGGTCCGTGGTGGCTCCCCCTTTGTGGAGTGGGATAACCATCGATGTGCACCATTCAGTGGGCACAAAGCCTGAGGTAAGGCTACGATTGAACATGGTACTTAGGTGGGCTGCCAGTTCATTCTGTAGTTTGTGTAGAATGCAGCCTGGGATGTTGTCAGGTCCCATGGATGCTGTGTTCTTGGCTTTGGGGAGTGTGGTTTTTACCTGGGCAGCCGTGATTAGAGGAACTTTGCATTCTTCCAGTATAGAGATGGGCCCTTTAGGGGATGAGAGGGAGGTAAAGTTAGCACTGAACCTATCTGCCAGGATGTTGGCAATATCAGTTGGTTCTGTATATTTAGTGTCATTATTCTGTAACTCAGAGCAGATCTGAGTGTTGCCATTGAGATTCTTGACATAGCTATAGAATGCTTTGTGGTTGTCTTTAGAATCAGTGGCAATTTTGTTTTTGTAACTAGCTTAGGAGGATTTTATGAGGGATCTCAGCTTCTTACTGAGGCTGAACAGGGAGTTCCTCCAATCATGAGCATTTACTCTTTTTTGCAACAGTTTCTTTCTTCTGTTGTAGAGTTTGTTTATGGCAGGGGACCACCAGATTGGCTTCTTTTTTGGGAGGATAGCATCTTGGTTCTTTTGGGGATTGCACAATCCATGCACTCGTGTAAGTGCTTATAAAGTGCATTTGTGTAGGATTCAGCAGTCATACATCTATTGTCTGTCAGCATGGGAGTCATGAACTTTGCCCCTTCTGTCTTAAGAAGCATGAAGTTGACTTTGGAGAATTTTTTATGGTGGTTTCCCTAATGGGGGGTGGGGATAGGATGTGGATGTCTAGGGTGATTAGCTTGTGGTTGGATCTGACCAACGAGGAATTGACCTCTGATGTGGAACACCGGTTGCCCATGCTAGTAATGACCAGGTCTAGGATATTGCTGCCCCCTGGTGGGGGTGTGGATAAGTTGATCCAAGGTGTTGGAATTTATGAATTCCAGAAAATGTTGAGCACAAGAGTTGGTACATGAGTAGTTTTCCCAGTTAATGGTGGGGTAGTTGAAATCGCCCATTATTAGGGTGTTAGGTTGTACCCTAATATTTTCCAGTGTATCAAGAAATGAGGAGTGGGAATCCTGTGGGGGATCTGTAGCAAGCTACAATTTGGATTGCAGTCTTGCCCAGAGTTAGTTGCACTTGGATAATCTCGGATGCATTATGCTGAGCAACTAGCTTGGAGGTGCGGATATCCTTAATGAATATGGACACTCCTCCACCTTTAGTGTTTCGGTCCAGGTTAGGTGGCCGAAAGGTGTGGTAAAAATTATAACCTGGTTATGCAGGGGTGGTCTCTGGAGCCTTGAACCAGATCTTTGTCACTGCAAAGATGTTGATGTTCTCCATTTTAAGGAGTGTCTCGAGTGGGGGCATTTTGAGCTTTAGACTTCTAGCATTGAGTAGCATTACCCTCAGATTTTGCTTGCTTGTACCTGTTATGGTGGTGAATTTGTCATTTAAACCTTGACTAAGAAATGCACTATAGGGGTGGCAAGAGCCTTAGCCAGTATCCGGAATCCCAAGGGCGACAGGTTCAGGCCATCTCTGGCAAATCATCGTGGTTTGTTGATCATGTCATCCTAGGCAGACAGATATTGAATCCCCTTAGAATGACACCAGAAGCTTAGCCAATTGTTGAAGTCAGTCAATTTTTCCTTGTATTGTGGCATCATTCTGGGTGATATCAGAATGCTACTTAGGGCTAGGGTCATACCAGCCAGGGCTACAAGATTGGACAGCGCCTCCATGTCTCTTTTTATGTAGTCCAGGGAGGTACATCTCAGGTTATTCACACCAACATGGACAATGACAGAGTCATATTTGTACTTGTTGTGGAGTAACCTGAGTGCATGTATTATGTGGCGCATCCTGGCACCCGACAGGCAGCTGACAGTAACATTATCCTTGTTTAGCCTGGTGAGTGGAACACCAGTGTGCCTGACTATAGAGTTACCTATGACTAGAGTGTTGGGTACGTTGTTATGCCTTATGGGCTGTGGTTGAGTGGCACACTGAGTTTGTGGGCTATGTATCATTTGGGTTGTGTTAGGGGGTGGAGGTTGCTTGTGTTTCTGATTTGGAGGTTCCTGTTGATTTGGTAGACTTTTATTGAGTGCCTCTGTGAATGTAGGTGTGTGTTTTGTGTTTCTATGCATGTGTTTTGGTGGTGTAGGTTTTGAGAGACTATGTGATGAGTGTAGTGTGGTACAAGTGTTTACCTTCTCCTCTTGCTTGTCTAGTCCAGTCTTGGGTGAAGAGAGCTTTGCTTCCAGTTTGGCTATATAAGTGCATCTCTCATAGATTGTAGTGTTGGGTGGTAGGAGGAGGAGAGGGTTGTCTGTGTACATAAGATGTTTACTGCATTGCCCCAAGATGCCCAGATTCATCAGGTAGACAGGAGAAAACACCGGGAGCTAACCCTTAGACATGCCTGGATAGGTGCTTATTTATTAAGTACTTAAAACTGTTTTCCTCTAGACAAGTGAGGAAAGTTGAGTGCTGTAGTAATTTGTAGCTTATTTAGTTCTTATAACAAGTTCTGAACAAGTGCTGAGCTCAAAGAAACATATTTGAGTGCTGAAACTTAAAAACTGGCTAGTTCTAAGAAACAAAATTAAGCTAAAAGGCTCCCTTCCAACACAGAAAGGCTTGGGGGCTCAGAAACTTACAAACAGTCCTGGATACAGCAAATCTTTATCTGGACTAGACTACTTACAGGAAAGGCAGGAAACAAGCTTATAAAATGTTTTTGTTTTGTAAAGTGGAAAGGGAGAACATAGGAGGAGAAACTAAGTGGGTTGGTCTTCTCAAATGTTCTCCCTGTATTAGGTAGAATGAGGTAATGACATTGGACTGGGAGGAGTGTCCCAGATCAAATTTACAGTAGGGGTGGGAAACTGCAAAGCCACCAAGTATAACAAAATTAAGTTATATGATCCACTCCTTGGCAGGAAATCAGAACAAGCAACCCAAACAGATTCTTAATAAATGTAGACAATTTCCAGTTAATACCTCACACACAGTGAAACTAGATAGAAAAGTATGCAGCAGACAATAAAAGTGCTATAAATAACTTATAAAAAGATATCCATCACTGTTATTCTTATTAATCCCACTGTTTTCATTGTGTATTAAATTTCCATAAAGCTGGTATTGTAAATCCACAGCTTAAGCCATATAGTCAACATCTGTCTTTCTCTTCCTTTTTCTTACAGTAATGTTCTTCTATCCTTCCATGTTCAATTTTGATTTCTTCCTTTTCACCTACCCCTTGCCTCTTTTTTCTACCTTCTGTTTTGCAAAATCGGTGCCTTCTTCTGTAGACTGAAGTTTTTTTGATAGGTAAATATTATCATTCCCTGTAACCTGTGCGTTATATAACAAAGCAGTGTCCTTTTTAGTACGTATTCCCTTTCATTTACAGACATTAATCAGTTTCTTTTTCTTCCTTGTTATTTTTTGTGAACTTCTTCCTTTCTTTTTTGTTTTGTTTCCTTCTAAACAAAGCGGATCCTCAGATTGCTGTATACTTGCATCCAGCTTTCCAAAGTTGTCAGGGTCATTGTCTTGTTTCATAGGGGTTGAATCATCTTTGCAGACAATAGAAGCATCATTTCCTAAATATGTTCTACTGGTTCTTTACCTAACATTATTCATTTCACCAGGCCAGTCATTAATATATGAAACAGTTCTCCAAGCCGTGCCAATTGCACAAGTGCAATCATCATCACTAAACCAAGTTTTACTTCTAACAATGGTATGCAAATCATCCAACTTTTGACACAAGAAAAACAGATCACCAGTCTTATCAGGTGTTACCTTTAAATATGCATAACATTTATTACACTGTACAAGATATTTGTGCTTTAGCAAATCAGTAATTGCATACTCATTTAACGAATCCATATTCAGCTTCAAATGAATAAAATATTGTAAAAAAGAATAATCAAAATCAATAACCACAAAAGTCAAGGAGAACTTAAATCAACTTATGACAAAAAAAAATCACACAAGCAGTATACAGCTAAATACTAAAGTGCAGTAATGTTCTGACCATACCAGTTCTGCAAGACAGACAAAAGTTGTAATTCCTTTACATCACGCGTTCACTATCACTTGCAGTTGTACTTCTTTTTAACAGTGAAGATCAATAGATCACAAACCAAGGTAGGATTGTTTAGATATGCTTAGGATTTTCCTCTCTGCAGATTGTATGAATTTATAGCACCCCTTGGAGTGGCCAAAGCTTGTCTGTCTAAAACCTATTACTTTCTAACTACCAACATTGAAATTAAAGGTAAAATAACAAAATATGAATCAAAATAAATCTTGTTAACAAGCTATCCCTTCCTATCTGCAAACAGTGAAAAACAGTGATAACAAATAAAATGTATATTCAAATAAAACTTCTCTTACCAGTCAAGTGCACAGTGGATCACAAACCAAGGTACGATTGTTTAGATATGTTCAGGATCAAAGGCAGGAAAAGTTTTTAAATACTGCTTTAATTTAGTTAAATATTAATAGAATGACATGTTTTAAATCAATATGTGTTTCTGAATAATAAGAATTGCGACATTTTGTTTCTGGTATTTTTGACAGACTGTAATTCTCATCAACTTAATCAAAAATCAAACACATTTACTTAGGGACAGGGCAAAATATGAGATAAACTGTTGTTGGCTGGCACTCTCAGTATTTAGTGTCTAGTGCAGCACATGATATTAACAGTGCTTAGAAAAGTGCTTAGAAATTGTTAAGCCCCTTTCTTAAGTACTAATATAAGGTGTCATAGAGTGGGCTTCCTTCAGGTCCTTTAGTTTCCTCCCTCATTCCAAAGACTTGCAGTAGGTGGATTGGACACTTTAATTGGCCATAGGTTTGACTGTGCATGCAAGTGTGTAATGTAAAAGAACTACTGTGGTAGGGCTAGCCACCTGGCAGTGTAAACCTTGCTTCTAGATGGTTGTCATTGTTGAATTGACACCCTGAGCCCATGTGAAAAAATGGGGAAAGGGGTTGTGGATGGATGTATAGAGTAACACTTAACTAGCTTGTCTCGCCTAATATTGGAGTGGGATCACAACATTCCATGCACTACATTCTTATTATTGACTCCATTCCCCTCAGAGTTCCATCAGATTTAAAATGTGTAAGTCGCAAGTGATGAGCTTGTTTTTAACCTGTGTCATGAAGAAGAGAGGTAAATATGAATATCTATCTATATATCTATATATGGTTACCCATCAAAACATTGAATGATCTTAACATCTAAACACATCAAGACCATAACATCTAAACCTCAAAACATCTAAAAGTCATAACATCGAATCTCAAAACATTGAAAACTACAAAGCAACTATAAATAACATTCCACGCACTGTTTACTATGTTTCTGCAGGGGGGCAAGCCCCCTGCACCCTCCATGTGGGGAGCTCTGCCCCCTACACCCCCCCATAAATTAATAATACCAACTCCAAGATCGCATTATAGTGGGGTTAGGAAATTAACATTTTCCCCCATTGTAGTGCGATCTTGGAGTTGATATATTTAATTTATGGGGGTGTGGGGCTGCAGGGGGGCTTTCCCCCATGCAGAAACGTAGCAAATGGTATGCAAGGTTTTTATTTATAGTTGATTTGTAGTTTTCAGTGTTTTGAGATTCAATGTTGTGACTTTTAGATGTTTTGAGGTTTAGATGTTATGGTCTTGATGTTTTGAGTTTAGATGTTATGATCATTCGATGTTTTGATAGGTAATCCTATATATATATATATATATATATATATATATATATATATATATATATAGAAAGAGAGATTGATTTATATGCAAATAACTAAAAAAGACATTTGGGATATGATTTTTTTCCATCCAATTATTTAATGCAAATAAAATTATAGATACATTTATAACTTCACTAGCTTATGGAAGTGATAACTGATGGTCAGAGTTAGAGTAAAAAGAAGGGAGAAGCCACATATTTTTGTAAAATGAATGTTATTTGCTGTGAGGAGAGAAACAGCAGGATGCCTGAGTTTTATTACACTGAGAAAAATCCCTGTCAAGTAGGTTATTTATAGCTGACAAAACACATGTAATGCATGTTCAAGCACTGTAATTTAAAAAAAAAATAAATGATATAAAGCACCTTATACACTTCGACCCCTATGCCATGCACGAAACTTTTTATGCATGTAGGCAGCAGTTATGGATATTAGTGGGATAGTTAACTGTTGTCCTATTCTTTGTCCATTTCTGCAGGGATGGTCATCTAAAACCTTAAGTTTTGTTGTTCACTTATCATATTGGATTACATTTTTTTCTACAGAGCACTGCATGGATAAAATGTAATGTAAAATTAGATGAAAGTCATGTCACTGAAAACTGTAATTTAGCCGATGACAAATCCAAAGTATCTCCAGCTAATACTGCCTTGAAATTTCTGAGTAGCACCTAACTGGTGTTATACTAACATAAGAAATATGGTTAAAAGTATTCAGTCTCTTTTTTGTAGCAGCGTAGGCTGAAGAAGGTAATTCTACCTTTTAGAGATGTTTAAAAATGCATGTTTTCCTTACCAATATATTAGTTTTCAGAAGTATGGTGTCACTTGTTTTGGCTGTGTTTCTCACCACTGCTCTGACTTAGTGTTATATTTTGTACTGTTATGGCTATGGTATGTAAGAGTTGTGATCCAGGTATGTTCTGTGTGTAAAGCTGTACGGTACTGTTTGCCATAAATTACAGTGAAGAGGGGTTTGATATGCTTTCAAAACATCTTTTCTTTTTCATGTAAAAATATTGTTGTTACCAGGCATCAAATAAATGATCACTAGCTTCAAAAATCTCAGTTATGAGGAGAGACTTTCAGCTCTTTCACTGTACTCAGTGTCTTACAGACTCCACCACGAAGATCTGTGCCTAACTATTTGAGCCATGTAAAATCCAATCCTATTTGACCTCCTGTTCCTTCAAAAACTAATGGAATTTGAAATACTAGGTTAAAGGAACAAAGCTTTCATCAGCAAATAAATAAGACATGTTGACATGATAGATTTGTATCTGAATGTATTCCTCAGTTCTAAAACAAACTTCCACAACAAGTCAAGCAGAGCAGAACACTTGCCACAGTCTAGGTCAACCTAGGTAGTTGGACAGGCAGGTTCAAAATCTCCCTCAAGTCTATCTTGTCTTGCCCTGATTAAAGCTAGATGTAACTTTTAAATGGGGATTTTTGGCTAGGCTTGTAATAGTCTGTGAACTCGATGCCTAGTACTTACCTAAGAATCTATGGACCTGTCATTAAATGCTACTTGTATGGACCAATAAATGCAGCCTGGGTGAAGGAATTATTCATTTTAGTGTATTCCTAATAACCGAGTATAATTACATTTAAAAGAATAATAATTTATTGATGTCATAATGTTGTTGTAAACAACATCAATGTCTGCATAAGCAGCCTATCATGTTGGTACAGAGTGAGGAGCATGGTGCTTGATTACGACATTGGTGATTCTGGTAACACAGAGTATCAGTGACTCAAAAGGTCATTTAGGGAAGAAGCTGGTGGGCATCTACAGGCAAGTTATTTGATAAAGACTGACTTTCAGCTGGGCAAGAATTCCTTGGTGAACACCAAATGCTAGCATTAATGGCTGAAGTAATTATCCAGTGAAGAAATGATAGAAAAAGTCAAGTGGCAGTACAAAATAGTGGAAGTATATACCCTACATATAAGAGATAGCCTACAGATTGCCCTTCTGTCATGGGGTCATACACAGTATGAAAATAACCTTCTGAACATCAAGAACAAGTGAAATTAGTCTCTTCCTGTTCTCCATGGCATCATAAACAGAGGAGATGCCATAGGATAAAGCACCTCTGGAAAGTATTGATCTTTTTGGAGGTGGTATAACATGCTAGGGGGGATATTTGAGATAACATCATATGACACTGCATTTGTGTGGTGGCAAAAGGTGACAGTCTTCATAATGTACCCTTTAAGTTTATTTGTTCTTCTTCATTGCTTCTTCCTCATCCCTTCACCTTTTCCTCTATGCCTTCTTGAATGCCTCAATGATTTCCATGTCTATCACACATTCTGGTAATCCTTCCCATGAGTTTATAACCCTTTCTTTAAGTAAGTATGTTTAGAGGGACAGGGAGTAATTAGTCACTCTAATCTGCCACCTGTGCTCCCTCTATACGTCTCTGTTATTATGTTTCTAGATGAGTCATATGATCTTGTACACCAATATCTTGTTCCCCTGCCTGTTCTTTTCACAGGTGAGAATAGCTCTAGTTCCTCTCATCTGAGTTCATGTAATTTCATCAACAGCAGTTTCAGAGAACATAAGTTACTTTAACCAATAATGGTGTTTTCCTCTTTTTCAACTGTTGTACAACCTCAGAGTTTGTATGCGTAAGCCTGTGACTAACCAAATTTGCAGATGATTGCAAATTAGGAGCAACTATAGAATCTTCGGCTGACACTAATGTTCTCCAAGAAGGGTTAACACAGACAAATAACCAGTGTCAAAATATTGAACTAAAACTAAATATGAAGAAAAGCATATCCTTCAGGAAGTCAGCCACCCCTGGCAATTACCATATTGACTACACACTCCTAAGAGTCAACCCACTAGTCAGCAACTTGGGGACACACACAGACAGTAATCTAGCCTTCAAAAGGCACTTGTCTACTATAGTACTTACAAACAAATGTCATTGTTTTACTGTTTTGGCACTCATCAGGCATATTATTGAATAAACTGCACCCTTTGGTATGTACATAACCAGGCACATCCAATGACTGGAATGTCCACAGAGGTTCCTCACAAGAAGAATATAGATTGTAAACAACATATCTTATGCGGACTGCTTTAAAGCCATATCCCTGTATTTTGTTTCTTGCAAGATACTGAAGGAAGATCTATGCCTGGCATACAAGACATCTTCAGACCCCACTCTGATGAACCTCCTTCATGTTCACAAAACAATCAGCACCAGAATTACTTGCTCTAAAGACTTAAATATTGTCTGGATACAGATGAGACCCACTGGAGAGTCTGGTATGTATCCCAGAGACTACCCCTTTTCTGGAACAGGCTTCCCATCCTTGAGAAGCAGAGTTCCTCTCTAACCCAATTAAAGTATGACTTGGATAAACTGGATGGAGAACCAGAAATTCTCCCCTGGTTTGGCACCTATGTCTAATGGACATGGGTAGTATGTGAATGGGTCATCACCCAGGCCCTTGCTTGAAATTACTTCATCTCCCAAGCCCCTGCTTACAATACCAGGGGCACCAAAACTTATCAATAATTTGGATGCATGGCTAGGCTTAAAAAGGCCCAAGTTTACATTAGCCTATTGCAGACCTGTGATTCTCTGAGGGGGAGGGAGGAGTACCCTCACATGGGGGAGTACAGTTAGTTAGTTCTTCCAGCTGATACTTCACATCAGGGTTGTCATGGTCTACATACAGTACTTTGCACTGAGCCTCATCTGTCACTTTTCTTCTCAGTTGATCATGTTTTCCAAACCCTTCCCTGTTTTCTCACCCCACTCTTCATTGCTGCATCTGTCTCTGAATGCTTAGTGAAGCATTGATTAATGCTTGATTCATTTGTTTGCTCACTCAGATGTCTGACAGAAACATACCAAAGTGTACTAGATCTATCAGCACTGCTCTAGGCACTTTTCTATTTCCAGATATCATAACTCTGATCACAACCTTCTGCATCCTACCATTCAACCATGCAGTAATAGAGTTTGTTAGCCTTGTCCCTTTCCCAGGCTTGTACAATTTTGTTGTCAGTCATACTGAATCAAAGGCTTTGCTTAAGTCTCTGTAGGTGATGTGTGATGGTGCTCCCCTCTCAAGTTCACCTATAACTCCATTGTAAAACTAGATGAGTTTTGATGACAGATCTTTCTGGCTATGATCCCATGTTGGCGTAATCCTGATGAGTGCTGACCTCTAGGAATGTTAATAGCTTTTCCTGGCAGGATTCTTAACATGACTTTCCTTGCTACTTTGCTACTACTTTTCAGGTAACAGGCTCTGAAATTTTCATTTTATTTCTCTTATGGTGTACCCATCATACGTCTTTACTGTCTATATTTTCACACAATATCCAGATTTTTGCCTCAAAATTTTTGGTTTGCTCCTCATAAAATCTGTGTTTTCTCTGGAAAATCATTACTGACTGAAGTCACTAAATAATGATATACATTTGAGTTTCAGATTTCTTATCCTTCAGAAAATGCATGCTAATGCATAACTTTTTATATCAAGTTTCTAAGTTTATAAGAGCAACATTTATGCTATGTCTGTGTTTGTGAGCCTGTGAAACTTAGTTATGTTTCACTTTTTCTTGATTTTTGAGCATAGAGTTTGAGAGGCACTGTCCCCATAGTGGCTGTTTTCCACTCCTCAGGCACTTCAGGGATGCACAGTGATCAAATGTGACCAAATGAAGATCTCCTCCAGAGGATCCGTCAGCTAACTAACCAGGTTTCATAGGAGATAGCTCATCTGTTTCTTGTGCTTTATCTTCCATAACAGCAGTGACTTCTTTGTCTACCTCTTCTTTTTGTATACTGGTGTGTTTTCACTATTGTTCCCAGTCAGTGTTGCCACACTTCCAGTGTACCATTCTCATTTTGCTTTGCTTTGCAAAAAATAAAACAGAGTATTCATTCAGTATCACTGCTTTTTGCCAGGTTTCTGTAATCTTCTAACCATCTTTGTTCCCTGATCAGGTCTGTCCACCACTTCTTGATGTCAGGATTTCTTTTAGGTACCAAAAATCCCATATTTTCCTCATCAACCACTTTGAGGGAGTCCAAAAGTCACTGGGAGTTCATGGAGAAAATCAGAAATCAGGCTGAAAAAATGCATAAGCAATCATTCAACTTTTAAAACTTTATTTAGTTATTTATGTATGTACACATTATTTATATATATATATATATATATATATATATATATATATATATATATATATATATATATGGAGGAATTCAATGAAACCTACATGGAGTAATTTTCAATGTAGGCAGACTGGCATGGAGCTAACACAGAGTTAAGCAGCCATGCAATCCAGAAAACAGAGCAGAAGGGAGTGCACAATGCGGACATGGAAGTGTCCATGGCATGCAAATCACCCCATAAGCAGGTAAACTGCATACAAATGAGGTTGTTTCGCAATCCAGGAAGCAAATAGGTATTCATGCAGATCTTGTGTTGGTGTTAGAAGTGTACACAGAAAATTTCCATGTACAAGAAAGTAAAAATTAAATAGAGCAAAAGCCCATTTAGAAGGTCAGAAATTTTATAGTAGGCACAGATATGTACAAATCTATGCCCTGTAGGTCCAAAAAGCAGTGCAAAATAATATAAAATAAATGTTTTTTAATACCCATATTACATTTGAGTGGTGCACAACAGCACGCAAACAGGCCATTATGCAAAAATAAATACTTCTTCTTTTTTCGGCTTTTTCCCAGTTAAGGGTCACCACAGCAAACCACCTGTCTGCTCATGATTGGCAGTGGAGTTTTGCGGTGTCGAGTTGCCAGCCCTGTGCCCAAACTTCCACAGAAGGCACACACATGCATGCACTCACGCCTAGGGCCAATTTAGAGTGTCCAGTCCACCTGCAGCATGTCTTTGGGATATGGGAGGAAACTGGAGCACCTGTAGGAAACCTACGTGACCACAGGGAGGACATGCAGACTCTGCACAGAAGGCACCCCAGCCAAAGATCGAACCGGAGAACATGCAAAAATAAATACTAAAAAGTTTAAAAGTAAAATTAAGACATATGTGAGAATAATGCATTACAGAGCGCTTCATGCAGTATGTACAATGGTAGATATAAGTGGTTGCTAAGAAGGCGGGCCTTGGAACAGTGAAGTATCCAGGTTTTGTGCATGGATCTGTATGCAAATGAGCCAGGGTTACTGAATGGCAGAAATGGGCCACTGTGTCCAGAGATAAAATCCGTGTAGCCCCAGAATCATGTGTGTGTCCACAGAAGAGCTAGCTGACATCAAAATGGTGTGGGTCACAATATGTTTAAGCATATTGGAGCTCAGCGGTGCCTGTTTAATCACCGCTCAGCTCAGATAAGCAAGGGTGTGTACACAGTGCTGCTAAGCTTCATTTCACTGCAGGGCACATGTTTTTAGCTGGTTTAAGCTATGCCGAGTGAGCCTGTACATGGCGATGTTTCCAGACTGCTGAGCAGTGTTTACGCCAGCACTGTGGGTTTGCAAGCCACACTGCAGTGCTTAGCAGGGAAGGCATATAAAATAAAAAAAGGAAATAGCCTGAGAAAGCTAATCATGTATAAATTAC
This sequence comes from Protopterus annectens, assembly GCF_019279795.1. Classification (NCBI taxonomy): domain Eukaryota; kingdom Metazoa; phylum Chordata; order Ceratodontiformes; family Protopteridae; genus Protopterus; species Protopterus annectens. Next base: position 1,873,755,286 of record NC_056741.1, on the reverse strand, counting down.
TGATAAGCCTTGTTTCACTGACACTGGGCCACTCAAACCCCTTAATAATATACCTGGCAGGTGGAATGCATCATAGTCAGACAATCACACAGGCTGCATCTGCAGCACACCACTATAAAATATGCATACACCTTACAATCTGATTTTTCCCACATACTGTGCACCATTGAAGTACAGACTTAGGAATTTTAACTGACAGATAGGGGCTGCTGCTGTTCTGCTACATCTGTATGTGCTAGAGGCTGAGTTCAGTGCTGATGTTGATGTTAACAATAGGCCTAGACTGAGAAGGAGAAGAGTGTTCAGGCCCAGGTTAACCTTCCAGAGGCTACATGAGCTGGAGATTGTAGAGTGATACAGGGTGGACAGGGACATACTACAAGAACTCATGGAGCTTTGCCGCCCTCAACACAGACCCAGAGCCAACAGAGGGGAACCCATCCCAGTGGAAACAAAGGTATGTGTAGCCCTTAGAATACTAGCTACAGGTAATTTTCAAAGACCAACTGGGGACATGATGGGGGTCTCACAGGCATCTGCATCCAGGGTTCTCCACCATTTCCGGACTGCCATGCAAACATGTGCCAGTGAGCATATTTATTTACACTACACCCCTGAGGAAAGGGCCAGCACTATGCATCTCTTCGACCATGTAGCACACTCTCCTGAAGTACTTGGTGCCATAGACTGCACTCATGTACACATCAAAGCACAACCTGGTGAGGTGGGTAGAGTCTATGTCAACCACTAGGGGTATCAGTTCATCAATTGCCAGGTTGTGTGCAGTGTCCATGGCATTACCATGAGAGTGTGTGCTGGCAGCCCTGGCAATTATCATGACTCCCATATCTGGCATGCATCACAGCTGTACCAGATGTTTGACAGGGGAGACATTTCATATGTCCATCTACTGCGGGATGCTGGCTATGCACTAGAACCGTGGATGATGACACCCATCAGAAATGTGCACACACCTACAGAAGGATGCCATAATGAGGCACATGCACAAACTAGGAACATCATAGAGAGTGTGTTTGGACTGCTAAAGTCACAGTTCCAGTGCCTTGATATATCTGGTGGATTCTTGTAATACTGTCCAGCCACATGTGCACAGATGTTCATACTATGTAGCATGGTACATACTGTGCACAGATGTTCACAGTATGTACCATACATTACAATATGATCACGTGGAAACAGCTGTGGCAGGGTCATCACAGGGAAGGGAAACCCAGCCCCCACCAGTGCCAAGGTCCTCACAGCCACACCCACAGGGAGACTCAAAGGAGGAACCCCCTGAGCCTCTCCATGTAGGCAGATGTAGACATGCCCAGTATGCCCTGGCCTTGGCAAAGAGGCAACGCATAGCACATGCACCGACAACCTAGGGTCCTAGGGACTGACACCTAACTCAGACTCACATACATAGTAAAAATGATGCCAGCCACACCACACAAACCTGTACCATACCATGTATTGGCTGTGTACTGTGTGCATCAGAGTCAGCCCTGAAGCACTGTTACCTCAACTGCTGCATTCACAATGTAGGTCACTGTCCTTTGCAACAAACCTGTGGGGTACTAGACTGTGGTAGCATATGTATGGACCTGCTGCATGTATGCAAGGGAATAGAATGGTCTTCTGGGCTACCTGCAGTGAACTAGCAGCTATGTGGACAACAGGAACTCTTTGTCCAATACTGGCTGCCCCATAATATGTATTAGGCCACAAGGCTACAAAACCCACTGCAGTATGTGAGGGAAATGCCAAACAATGGGGTCATAGAACAGTTTCATGACTGTCAATGAAAGAGTCCTCTACCCTAACACAGACATGTTCCCATACAACTACAGTAACAGAATGCTTGCAAGGTTA
>NC_056741.1:1873720911-1873748411 GCF_019279795.1 Protopterus annectens | reverse complement strand
GTCAGTGTATGTGATAGACCTATATCTAAAACACAGTGCACCCATCTTGAGCATACTATTGCCCCTGTATAGCAGACTGCATAGACCTTCACAAAAATAAGTGCAAATATGTGACAACTCTTGCAAATACACTACTGTGATTACCGATTCAATGGACTTCAGTTAACCCCTCCAAAACTGAACATATATGTATTGTACTCTGGCTAAGCATATCAGTTCTGTCTACAGCAAAATGACAGCCATTAACATTCTTACGGTATACATGATCCATACAAAAACAGTATCACACTCACTGTGTACAGGACGTTGGACTCCAGCCACACTTGACATACCTATGGAAATGTGAAGGAGTGGCATTGTCAGCAATATCAAATGTGGCATTGTTACAAGATAATATGTGCATATTTCAATATGTACAGTAGGTACTGTGATACTATCTACATTGCTGGCATTCTGAGTATGTGTGCACAAGTGTGCTTTACAAACAATGCCCCTCCTTGCAGATTAGCCTGACATCCATGCAGTGGTATGCAGAAGATGCCACAGTGAGTGATACAGTATTACAGTGATGAACACAGGGGGCTTACTTGGATGCTCCTGTGCTGTGGATGCTATGGCACCCACCTCCACAATGTATGGGGTGATGGATTCTTGGGAGCTGGTGGTTGATCCCAGGTTTGCCAGGAATCCCTCTGTGGCTGAGAGTGGTTCTAGTGCTGCAGGCCCTCCACTAATGGCAGCATGGTCCCTGGCCAAAGCAGTGGCCCTTTGCCCTGCAGAATTTACCATATCTGCTACCCAGTGTCAGACCTGCTCATAGCTTCTGTCCTGTAGCCCTACTAGGGTGACTGCTGTGAAAAGGACAGCCCACAGTGTTGCACATTGCTCACGATTCTGGTGATTCCTGGACAGCAGAATGTTGTGATGCAGTCTGACGCCATCCAGGATAACGTCATTTTCAGCAGCTGAAAACAGTGGGTGCCTCCATCTATAGCATCCTTTCTAAAAGACAAGAAAAGGGGAACACATCACAGAACCATATACATTGCTATCCACTATGCACAGACCCTGCACATCCAAACTGGCTTGCACTGTCTACTGGTACCTCTCGTGCCATAACCCGCCGTCTATCAAAACAGTATGTATGAGGCTATCAGCAACATAGTAGCAATACTGGTTATGACCCTATGTGCTGTGGTGGAGTGTGCTGTATGTTTCCACTCCCAACTCTGCCATCTACTGTGTTGTGTCCTCTATGGGTAACATCCCAGTACCATGTCATACAGCCACTGTCTGACAGACAGGTGTGTGTTATTACAAGTATATGGGGACAGTCCAGCAACATCCACGTGCTACAATGACAGACAGCAATGCAAACATGCTGTGGAGTATCTTCCCTGTAGGTGTCCTACTTCTGCAGTACAAAGATGTTTGTAGAATGTGTGCATGTGCCTGATATATGTGGTCCCTTGGACAGAAACATGTGGATGTGTGGCACACAGACAATAATTGATGGTTGTTCTCCGAATGTGGAGAATCTGGTTATCACATGCCAGAGCCCTCAGAAAACATGTACACTCTGTCACTGAGGATGAACCTGTGTCCCCCCACTAATAATAGCTATGACCAGAATTCCTGCTGTAGGGGGTTGCCAGGTATGCTAGCCATAGCTGTCAAGTGGCGAGATACGAATGTTGACAAAACAGTGACCTAGCCAGAGTATATCAGGGACAGTCAGGGACACCTGTACAATGTCTGTACTATTCTTGTGTGACATTCACAGACTGAGAAGAGCTGAATGACAGTACATCATGTGATATGCAAGCAGTGTCCACCCTTACTTACTGTCACTATATCTAACACACAATCCAGTAGCATTCGTACAGGAGCCGACCATTGTACAAGGGAGTAAGATGGCCAGAGCTGTGATCTAAGTAACAGCAGGCACACTTGAGAGGCATACCTGTAGCTGTTGGACAGCAAATTATCACCAACATTTCATTCCCAGAGATGTACTACAGACCTACAGTTCTATTCCCTCTTCTTCATAACTGCAACCTCCCATCTACATCCCATTATATGGAGGCTTGTAGTACATACCTGGTAGAGTGCTGTAATACTTTTGTGTACAAACCCTCAAGAAAAATGCTTCTGGAATCACAGTCTGTCTTGGTAAAGCAAGTTATAGACCTGTTCACTATAGACAGCTGCTTGCCTTTTGTAGGTAATGCTCGATAAACAGGTGATAGCCTGTAAAGCAATCCATGGCTCAAACTTGCTAATTGCATCCAGAACAGCTTTCATTAGCCAATGACATGGCACAACAGTGCAACATTTAAGGCTTTCTTGCAGACCTTGGCCCCTTTCCTAGTCTTTGAGATGGACATTACTGAGGTGTGGAGACTACAGTACTGCAGACGATCGATACAAATAATGTCCACTGTATGTGGTATGTCCACCGTTTTGTATGCTATGTTTGGCCATTGTCAAATGACTTTTTGATTATCTTGCAGTTTGGTGTTAAGCTATGTGGGTTGAGGTCAGTAAGGGGGAAGACACATGTGAGTGCCAGATGTCATAACCATTAAAATATACATGCTGCTGTAGTAGCTGCTGGTCTATCAATTCTGTATGTTTGTAGGGGCAGATTATGACACATGTCCTTGTCACTTGGCTTTTGCCCCCACTCCTTTATGTATGGGTGTTGTGTGGATACTTTGTTTTAGGGGGTTGTGAGGTGTAGTATGTTTGTAGCAGGTGGCTGAAAATAGTGCTGCTTATGTTGCAGGCTGCAGCTGGTGCTTTTTGCCCAGGACTCATACTGGGCAGTGTGAACACATTGGAGGACAGCAAGCTGTATGTGTCACTGAGGGAGCAGTGTCAGCTCTGTCATTACAGCAGAGCCAGGGTGAGGGTACCCAGAACAGCCCAGTTGAGGCATGTGCTTAATTTACATATGTTATGTAACAGTGGCAATTGGAGAGTAGTAGGCGACATATAGGTAGCCTATACAAATTTGTGCAGTGTGCCCCTACCTACAAGCCTTTGATGTGGTAACAAGGGTAGCAGTTAATTCAATAGCAAGAACCTGTTTGGTTAAAATTGCCGAACTCAGTTCTTTGCTGTATTCACAAGCATGTAGTTGAAGTGCAACACACTGGATTTGATCCCAGGACTGTGGATGACAAAATGTACAGCATGCACCTTATATCTAGGGAACAGGTCATCACTGCTCACTCAAAGGTAAAAAATGCAGCCTCCATGGGATCCAATAACATCCCAGGCTGCATCCTATATGAACTCAGGCAGGAACTTGCAGGACCTTTAGGTGCCCTATTCAATCAAAGCCTGAGTACCAGCTTTATCCCAGCTGAGTGGAGGGCAGCCACTGTCATCCCTTTGTACAGATGTGGAGAGTCCACCGATCCAGGAAATTATAGACCCATCAGCCTAACTAGCCTGATCTGCAAGGTCATGTAACAGATTGTCATGGACCTCATTACAAGGATATTGACAACCTCCAAATACTCGATCCCACACAGTTTGGCTTCATCAAGGGGAGGTCATGTCTGCTAAATTTGGTCGACTTCTTTGAGACAGTCACCAAAGCCATGGACGAGGGGAAGATGGTACACACCTCCTACCTTGACCTGGCCATAGCATTTGACACTATTCCCCACTCAGGCATAACAGATAAACTCTCTCAACTAGGCATCAAGCCATATGTTACCAGATGGGTAGTAAACTGGCTCACTGATAGAACCCATCTAGTCAAAATAAGGGAAGCCACCTCAAGCAGTAGACCTGTAACAAGTGCCGTAAGCCTATGGTTTGGTCTTGTGGCCTCCGTTATTTGGGATATACTTTCTGTGGTGCAGGCCAAAACCAGTGGGCTTTGGCTGACCAAGTTTGCAAATGTCTGCAAGCTGGGTGCTGTCATCAATTTCCCTACATGGCCTCAAGCTGAATACCAAAACTTGCATCATCATCTCCTTTGGGGAGAGCGACATGCCCACAAATTATCCAGTCAATAACAATGTCCTAAGCATGCAATCAGTCATGATGGATTTGGACACAGAGGTTGATAGTGACCTGACTTTTGACCACCATGTTGCTTCCATTATATGGAAAGTCTTCTACATGGCCCACCTCATAATTAAGGGCATATCATCCAGGGACAAAGAGGTCATAACATCCCTGTATTTTTATTATTTAGTACAATGGCCCTTTCGGCATGTACCTTGCAAAGCACATGCAGCAGCTGGAGAAACCATAGAGGTTCCTCACCAGGAGAATCCAGGAGGGCCTCAAACATCTACAATGCACAGATAGGCTAAAAGCCATATCCCTCTACTCAGTTTCATACATACTCCTCAGAGGTGACCTCTGTCTGGAATACAAGGTGATCACAGACCCCACCTTGATGGGATTGCTGCATATCAGCAAGTCAAGCTCCACTCGAGTAACTTGCATGCACAGTCTCAGCCTGGTCTATGACATCAACAAGATTTGTTGTCAAGACAGATTTGTGTCCCTGAGGCTCCCTTATCTATGAAATATTCTCCCTCTCTACATCAAGCAGAGTACCTCTTTACTCCTTTTTAAGCACAACTTGGATAATGGACGGGAAACAGAAAATAGACCCTTGGGTTTCCACCCATGTCCCTGCTGGACTGGGGCATCGGGTGCTGACTTGTCCAAATATGGGCTAAACCTTTGGCTAGGATTATATGGGCCTCAGGGCCAATAGCCTAGTAACCTTCTATGATCCTATGCAAGGAATTTAACAGACTGAGCTACTGAGTCAGTACAGCAGCAGCAGGTATTTTTACAAGATATATGTGCATGCATATACAGTCTGTTACACAGGATTTGCATTAGCATGTGTTTTCAGATGGGTATGACATGTGACCCTGAAATGTCTGTTATGATTTTTAATCTTAGTCTGTAAAGACTTGCCACTACTTTCGCATGCAGAAAAAGTTTTGTGAAAACTGTGCCAAAACTGGATGGCACATCTCTGGACATTCTACAACAGTATGTGCAGATGGCAGCTTTACCTGCTATCCCAGGTCTCACGTACATCCATCATTATTTATTTGGATGTGTACTGGTTTGGTGTCTGCATCACAGTCCCAAATATACTGCCAATTTTCCCATTATAAGTACATGCAGTGTGACATTGGCAATCAGGATATGTTTATGGAAATACCTGTTTACTTCAGCACTGAGTGGTCTAGTGGGCTAATGCACTATGCTGTAGTTGACAGGGGCCTGGGTTCAAGACTTGGCAGGGGGAATTATTTTGCATATGTGCCTAACACTGTCAGAATCACATAAGGTGATAAAGCACTTTTAAGCAGTTTTAAGCAGAACGACATGGGATTCAGCAGCACGCCACATCACTGTGAGGTGCTTAGCTCTGCTTTAACCTGTGGTAATTATAAAAAAAGAAAAGAAAAGGGGGGTGATATGAAAGTGGTGAAATGGGGGCAAGCAAGGGGAAAACCATACTGAAAAGCAAATGGGGATGTGCAGGATGGGTGTAGGAAAGGACCATAGGTCTCCATTTCTAGTACAGCAACAGCTGTGCAGGTTGTAGAGAATTTGGAATTTAGAGCCTCACACCCCAGAGAGAGTGGTGAGGGTAACATAACTGTGTTGATTGATTCATGTAATTAATTGTTTTTAGTGGATGTGGGTGAAAAATGGAGAGCTATGTATGGGGAGATTTTTTTTGTGAGAGAAGTGCCCTTTTTTTAAGGTGAGTAGAATTTTGGGGAAGGGGTATAAGTACTTGTGGGGAGGTAAGTTGGGTAGGAAAGATTGCATTTGCAGGTAGACAAAACAAACAATACTGCATGCAGGGGTGGTGTGTGACAAAGGAGGATCTAAACACCTTGGACAGGGAGAGTGTTGTGGAATCAGAGATCCATGTGTCCCCAGACAGCATCAGTGTGACTGAGCCCCAACCCATGAACAGTTGTCATTGCTCCTTCACTGCTTCAAAGATGGCTGTGGTGGTGGCTGGGTGCCGGGTCAACTAGACCCCTCCAGGTTGGCGAGTCTGTCCACAATCCAGCACATGCAGCTCTCATAGCCACGATGGACTATTCTGCACACCATCACCAGTAGCTGATCATGGGTGACATCCCCTGCTCTACCTCTGCTCCCAGGGGGATGGGTCCCATCCACTGAGGTGGTTCCACTCATAGGTGGTGGAGGGCCAGCAGAGGGGGCACCATTGGCTTGAGTCCCAGACATGCTGGGACCCTGGTACCATGGCCAGATGAGGTAGGGTAGGCGGATTGCTAGGAATCAGCCTACCCAGTCTAGCTATGTTGTTGGGGTATTTCAAAGTATATAGGTTAATAATGAACCAGAATGTTGCAAATAACCCAGTAATATGACATTGCATATATATGGAATATGACAATAAGTGAAATAACAGTCAGTATAGTAACAGCATGCCAGCCAGTGACAGTTGCAACATAAAGCAACAACATAGGTAATTCAGCAAGATATGTTAGTATGCAGCTGTCGTAATACATAATAATAAAAAACAAGGCCAAACATAACATTTTGAGAAAAACATATGTTAATAGTAAACCATAACTGATGTATAACAATAATAAATTATGATGAAGATCAGGGATGAGGGAGAGAAATACAGTCCATTAATACCAGTATAGGCTATATAGTTTGCAACAGTACTCTTATATACTGTACAGGTCTGCTCTTCCTTCATGTATACAAGTGCAAGTGCCCTATAGCTTCTGTAGCATGTACATACCTCTCAAGCTATCAGCATGGGACAGTATGAGACAAGCTATAACACCTACAGGTACACAACTACAGAAGACTATTACATGTCAGGGGGACATATATGACTACTAAGGTGTACTGTGGACTGATGTAGTGTGACTGTGCTATTGACATAAATCATGTCAATAATAGATCTGTGACAGAGGGATTAGGCAACAGTGATCACAGTCCATGATAGTGTGACACTTGAGAGACATGGATTGTGCACAGTATAGAGAGGTTACAACTATCACGCCGTCATTAGCAGGCATGGGGTTAGACCATCAGCAAACATTCACAAACACACCAGGCATACAGCCATACCAAGATTACACATTTTATTTATTTTATTAACTTTTATTAGTATTGTACTTGTGCCTTTATTTTCTGAAGTCTTATCAGGGTCTATAGTAAATCAGCGAACACTTAAAAAAGCGAACACTGATTTATTGTCCCCATGTAAGCAAAAGCTTACAATCCCAAACACTCAGAACAGTGATTTTCTTCACCAGGGAAAAATAATCGCTGCTCCAAAAATGAAAAAAAAAAACTTTAAAATATTACATAAAGTGGGGGCTTTGCCCCCCACACCCCCTGATATGGGGGGCTGTGCCCCCCATACCCCCCCTACTTAAATGTACCAACTCCGAGATCGCACTACAGTGATGAAAGCAGCAAAATAACAAAGGCAGCCAAGCAATTTCTTTCCCAGGGAAAGAATTTCCTTATATGCCGTTTCGGTATTTTGTCATTTCGTGCTTTCAAGTTCGATCAAGATGCATTTGAAAGAATGCGCCTTCAATCATCTAATAGGGAACCTTTTATCACATTCTGTAGTACATGCCACTGTATTCAAACCTTAGTCTGTATGTGACAAAATGTACATCAGACCTAGCATTTATCAAACTGAGCTACTGAGCCACTGCTGCATATTGATTGACTATTTACCTAGAGCTCACCTTGTAACAAAATATGATGTGGAAATAGAAGTAGATCATTATACAAGACTGCAGTGACACTTGAACACACATGCATGAGAGTCATGCATGACAGAGATACTAGGTGAACTGTACATTAATGCATAAAATGCAGGTATAGATAATAAACCCCTAGTGTGTGGGAATATCTGTGATGTGTACAAACTCTATCTGAGTGCTGGGGTGGCTACCTGACCCATATACAGTTGCAGATGGCATATTTTCAGTCTAGAACTGTTGCAGTTTCATACTTGCCTGCAGCACAGTACCTCAGGAATGCATATAGCTGAAATGCAATGGTTAACACAAGACAATCCTGATATACACAATATACCTTGGATGTTCCTATTACTGCTTCAGATCTTAGTGCAGAACAAATATCATAATGCATATCTCTTGTAGTACAGCTCTAAATCTACAGTTTAGCAGAACACTCTTTCTTAGCTAAACTTGAATCACTTAGTGGTATCCTTTGTGTTTTCTGTTCAGAGCAGATGCAATACTCGATTTAATGAACAACAGCATAAAAACACACATATTGCACAGCACAGCTTAATTAGGGGGGACCATGCAATTATTGATATATTTTCAAGTCTTTATTGCAGTACAGATCATATAATGCAGGTGTTGTAATACAGCTGTAATTCCACAATTAATGCAGTAGAACCTTTATTTCCTTAACATTGTATAACAGCAAAACACAGCACTGCAGGAACCAAAGACCCTTCTGTAGAAAGTGTAAAAAATATCCAAACAAACAACAGCTGGGTCACCACAACAAAAAGCATTAAATAATTTATTAATAACAGGATAAGCCCTTTCAGAAAACAATTTCCTTCATCAGATCCTACCATTAACTGACATGCACATAACTATATATACTACTTTTAAAATGTCATAAGCCAATCAGCAGACCTCAAATCATCCATGCAATTTCCTGGTGAATCACAAAACAGCAGATGTCATTTCCTGATGCATCATAATGCATTCTCAATACAAATAAGTATTTATATGTGAAAATACATACTAAAATTTATACAAAATATAAAAGCCTATAAAGGGCTTAACCATAACACATAACAATTGTGTAAAACGTCATAAATGTATTTAACATAACCAGATCAGTCTTCAAGCTTTCAGCACAGGTTTTAAAGGAATAAAAGCATTTAAACCTGGCAATACATGCACACGCAGTTCTGCTATCCAATATGTTTCCCTTACCTCAGTGGCATTTTACAAATCTCCACCCTTAATGTTATTGTTGATGGTATCCATAACCATGAGGGAAAAGCTACGATCAGAATATAATGCTACATGTTGAGACAATGCATTGTGTTCTAAACTGTCACGTATAGCATATTGATGTTGTAACATTTGTTGTTTAAACATCTGGTTCATCTTGCCTACATAAAAACTAGTGCGATGGTTGTACATATATATATATATATATATATATATATATATATATATATATATATATATATATTGCTATCACATTTCTAGTAGAGCATGCAGCATATCCCTAATAAAAATAATCCTTATGTGTACTTGGATGTGAAAATGTATTTAAAATATTTATAAAAGGAATGCTTTGCATCTTTTACAAGAGTATGTACCTTTCCTTTCTGATGGAAATCTAAAACTACATGTATTAGTTGGTCTGTAACATAATAGATCTTTTAAGTTGCCGTTCCTCTTATAACTGAAGCGAGGTACAGAGCCAACTATAGTCCCTATCTGTTCATCCACTAAAAGTATTTTCTAATTGTTACGTATAATGCTGCAAATATATCTACTGTCACTATCAAATCTGTGTGGCACCCTGACATAAGAGGGGCTAAAAGCCTTTCTTGATTGTTGGCATGCCCAATAGAGAACCATGGTTTCTCCTTATTCCTGCATAGAAAATCTACATCTCCAGTGCTTGCATATTTCTCCTTTTCCTTATAATCACACTCTATCTAATTATGGACAGTTTTGTATTTCTGTAACAGAAAATTTTCTTCACTACTTCATAATCTAGAAGTTCTTAGAATTTGGTTCTTGACTACATTTTGAAAAACGTGCAGGGTGCATGCTGTCTCTAACAAGCAAGGTATTCCTCCAGCTGGATTTGCAAAATAAAGACGTGGTCAGTCATCAACAAATCTGCAGTAAAATAATACCTGCTCATACACCATGGATTATTAGCATTTATAACAAATTCATGCTCCCACTCTGCCAAGACAAATGTGCATAACTGTTAGCACAGGGTGTTCCCATGGCCACACCCCTGTGCTGATGGTATATCACATCATTAAAACAAAAAACATTATTATGCAGAATAATCATAAGCAATTGACTAATAACATGTCATAACATCCTTCTCTAAAAAAAGAGAACCTCTCATTATAATGACAATGTCCAAACCAATGTCATTAGGAATAATGGAAAATAAGCTCACAATGTCCAGTGTTACCAAAGATGTAGGAGGTATCAACAGTAAAGGTGCTCTCAAAGGCATACAATTGTCCAAGAAAATGTGCTGTGTCTCTGAGTACTGTAGAAGTAGATTTGACCAGGGGTCCCAATTGCCTTTCAACCCAAATAGACAAGGGTTCAGTGACCCAACCATCACCAGCTACTATGGGTCTTGGGGGGGGGGGGTTATGGAATTGTTATGAATCTTAGGTAGACCTGTGATACTAGGTAGCTTTAGATGTATCACATGAAAATATTCATAAAGCACAGCAGAAGTAATATTGGACATAAAAAGATCATGCAAGTCTTTGTTCACATCACTTAAGAGCTTATTCAGCTCAGATCTGTTCAATATGGTGTATGCTGCATCTGCATGTAACATCAACAGCATATCAGAAATATATTTCTGAGTATCAAAAACCACACTAACCCCTCCTTTGTCTGCTGGTCTCACAGTAATGTCTTTGTCATGTATTAGATCATTTACGGCTTCTCGCTCATGTTAAGACAGGTTAAAGTGTCCAGATGTGTGGGAATTAGTAAGTACTTCCTCAAGCTCTCTCTCACATACAGCCAAAAAAGTTTCTATAACAGGATGGCTTCTGGGCATAGAAATATTAGGTTTCTCTGGCATAAACAAAGGATTATTAGCTGCAGTATTGCCAAATTGGATGTGAATGGCAACAATTCTTGCAAATAGCCTTAAATTAATCACTTCATCTCCCAGTCTAACTGATTTGGCAGGAACAAATGATAAACCATTATTTAAGACTATCTGTAACTGAGTCAATGTCTTACAAGATAAATTAACAACTAAATCTGTACCTCTTAATGCAGGCTGTCCATCAACAGCTTCCTTCTCTTCCTCCCATAATACATGGGCTTCTCCCCCATAATCCATGGAGTTGTCATCTTTACCTGCACAGGTAGCTAGGGAGTTATTTGAAAAAAAGTATTGCCTGTATTGGGCCTAGCTCCCATTTCAGATATATCAGCAGCTGGAATATTGTAAGTAACCACGATGTCACAAGAAGCTCCAGTGGCTGACTGTGTTGAAACTTCTGCTTCCACAGCACCTGCATTGATAACCAAATTGGATGTAGTCTGGCCCATGACCAGGCCTGACACTGGATGCTAAAAAGAGGCTGCTTCTGTAGTGCGTGTACATTGTGACAAGGCTGTATGCTCATTCACTGATTCAGTTCTACGTGGCCCATGTTTGGGCCAAACAGAACTGTTCCCTGATGTAAAATCAGAGTAATCATGCTCCAGCTTCCTAGATTTCTGTTGTTGAAGCTTCATATCATAAAGCGCTATTTTTTTGAAAAAGAGCTTCAAGCTTAAAGACTCTTCATTAGAATAATCATTTAGCAGATAAGATTGTAGTGACTCAATCTTAGTAATAGGAAAAAAAACACTGTTACACTGCTAAAGTTGGCGAGGAACTGTAGGACAACACAAAATGAAATCTTAGGCGAAGCACCACAGCTTAATCAGGAAATACTTCAGCAAGACCAACAGTTTAATGTAAAGAAAAACAAAGAACGATGAGTGCTTTCAGCTGAAATAGCCTTCTTCAGGTCATAAACATATATCTAACTAAAAACAATTTACAAGAAAGAGTATCCAATCATAATCAGGTTTCATCAGGTTTAACCAATAAAAATATATTTCCTACTTAAAACATTTATTAGTAATGATTAAATAAGCTTACATGGCCAGCAACAAAATGTATCCAATCATAGGCTATTCTAAGAATAATAACCAAATAGCTTGTGTAGGACAGAAATAAAACAAAAACGATAATGTATTCATCAATTGTAATATAATGCAAATAAAGTCTTCAAAGGAAGACCTGTCATTGGTCTTCCTGATAGATAGACTACCAATTGTAAATTATTACCAAATACGAAAGACGTATCACTTTGTTCCTTGAACAAATGGCAAACAGCAGGCTCCCTATGTGCAGATAGCATTTTTAGAATCTAAAAGCAGTTAGAAACAGGTTGTATAAATAGTAATAAAATAATATAAAAATTAAATAAAAATGTTTGTTCTAATAACATTGCAGCCAAGGGTAACAGCAAACAGCACCCTAGAAAACAAAAAAAACAATTGCCTTGTATGATAGATCACAAGGCTAATACAAAAAATATATTAAATTATTCACTTTGCGGATGTAATTAAAAGGAAATGTAGCGATTCTCACTGGTCAAGTTAGAATTCCAATCAGAGTATTTCTGGTTACAAACCATCTATATAAAGACTGTGTTTTATTAAATCTACATGAAGTAAATGAACTTCCAATAAAATACTACATTTAAAAAATAACAAATAGGTTGTTTGAAACAGTGCTAAAAAGATCAGCAGCAAATAATTGCTAAGTTGATTCTAGTATTGAGGCGAACCTTCAAAAAAATTTGTCATTGGTCTCCTCAACTATAAGACAAGACTTAACAGGAGAAATGCCATTGGTCTCCACACTTTGAGGGAAACCTATCGCAATCAATATCAAAAGAAAAATGGCCAGTCAGTGGTTTCCATCAAAATAATGTTACGAACATATTTCTAGGTACGAATCAACTATTAAAATACTGAGCATAAATGCGCACCTCTACTTGATCCAGTGGAGTGAGCACTATATACATTAAAATCCTGTAATTCATTTATGGATAAGGTTAGAGAAACTATGGCAAGCTTTTATTTTGTTGTATTAACTAAAGTGATGAAACAAGCCTTTGAAGGGCATTTTGTTGTCAGTTTCCTTGAGTGGAGAACCACCTATCACAATCCATGCCTAAGGGAAGACAGCCAATCTGTGGCTTATATCAATGTAATTCTATGAAAATAGAAACAATGCAAATAGTGCATGCTGGCTGTATAGAAGCAAATGTTAGACTTACCAACATTTAATAAGATTAAAAGGTGTATATTAATAACAAATACTTAATTACTCTTTGCTTTCAAAGTGCAAAGTTAGTCCCGATAAGGGGGCTTATCATTCTATCTCATTAACAGAGTAAGAAACCAAACGCAGTCTATATCAAAAAGCTATCTACAGAAAAAGTTGTGAATAAAGATCAGTCTACCATATAAGAAATATATAAAGATGTTAAGCAATAGATATTTCTTTCAACTGGCAAAAACATAAATACATAAATATAGAGTATTAGCAGAAAGCAGAAATTAGTGCAAGACACTAACATCCAATAGGCCATAATGTAAAGTGAGAGATGGACGTCTGTGTTTGCTAAAGTAATGAATAAAAACTAGCAAAACACTTGTCTAAAACTGAACTCCTTGCAAGAAATCAACTCAGAAACCAACCAGTGGCATACGAATCAGTAGCAGAGGTATTACAAAAAAGAGTGTTACAAATAAATCTTCCTATGATCTCATGGCAAGACTCTTGGCTGTACTTGAATTCCCCATAAGAGATCAATTCAGGGACTATTTAAGACTAAATAGCAAACATAACCATGAACGGCATTAGGTCATAAATGAGACACACCTTTACAGTAGGGATAAACCAAACTGTAACACAGCTGTTCCTGGTGCAATAAACTTAGACATAACTAAACCATAGATAAAATAAGCTAAACAATGAAGCAATAGAAACAAGAGATAACTCAGCCCCTGACACTTCTGAAGGGACCAGAGACCATCCTATTAGTTTATCAGTGGAAGTTGACGTTTGTGAAGCTGGACCTGGTCATGTCACCCAGATGCCAATCAGCCAAAACCCAAACTGAATGCCTCTTCCTTATCAGCAACTAGACCAAAGGAAGGAGCAGTCCATGTGGCCTTTAACCTGCCTTTAACAGGTTTTGTGAAGCAACAGTTCCATCAGAATCCCAGAGCACAGAGCCTAGAAAGGAAATGCAAGAAGCTGATTTAAATTTAGTCTTTCATCTTTCTAGAGTAACTTTACCTCTTGAATACATATCCGTGCTCTCAAGAGGTCTGAGTTTTACACCTGCCTTAAATTCCAACCTCAATGAATTTGTAACAGATCTTAGACTATTCTGTAAAAATGTGACTCCCAAATCTATTTTCAGGACCAAAAATAAATATCTTGGTCTGAAATATAAGAAACCAAGTCAGTTCACACCTGTGAACCATCCAGCAGTTGAAATGTGTCTACGTCTATGTGAATTAGAGTTGGCCAAGTCAAGGGAACAGAGACCCTGTAAAGGAGGGTTTTACAACATAACTCAAACTGAATGGGCTACCCTTAATGAATTGAGAACAAGACAAGACTTAGTTATTAAACAAGCTGATAAAGGAGGTTGTATTGTAGTGATGGACTCTGACTGGTATGTCAACAAGATGAAACTGATGCTAGGCGATGTAACTACCTATAAAAGGCTAAATTCAAGGGACTTAGAGAAAACGATGAACAATTTCAACAATGACCTTTATGAATTGCTTATGGAAAGGTGCCTAGATGATGATCTATATGATTTGTTTGTGGTCTCTCACCCTACTATACTCATCATACTTGGGCTTCCAAAGATACCTAAAGACCCTCTTGATCCACCTCTACATCCTATTGTCGCTGGAAGGGGGTGGATCACTAAACCTCTGTCAATATTCATTGAAAATGAAACTTAAACAAGTTTTACCAGAAGCTAAAATTGTACTCAAGGACAATGGCAGTTTTCTTGTCGATTTTAAATGAGCAGCCACAAATTTGAGAGACATACAAGATATACTCTTGGTTACGATGGACATTAATAACCTGTTTATGGTTATCCCTTATGAGTTTGGCATTCAAGCCATCAGTAATTTTTTGAATTCCTTAGGTATAACCAAAGATCCTCTCTGCCATCTTTTTGAACTGGTACTTAAAAATAATGTCTTTGTATATGGACAGGATCTCTACCTACAAACATAGGGAGTCACCATGGGCACCCCATGTGCGAATAGCTACTCAAACTTAGTACTAGCCCAATGGGAAAAAGAGCAAGTACTATGTGAATCAAATCCTTGGTACCAACATTTGTTCTATTACGGTCGATTTGTTGATGACATTTTTATTTTGTGGAAAGGTGATAATGAACAACTGACTTTATTCACGGATTACCTCAATAGCACCACTGGTTTCCTGAAGTCCAAAGTCAATGACTCTGATCAAATGATTGATTTCCTGGATGTGAAGATCCTGTTAGATCCTATTGATGGAATGCAAAGTAGTCTCCATAGAAAATGCACATGGCAAAATCATTGTTTGCATAGACAGAGTATGCATCCCAAACACATCTTCAACAACATTCTGGAAAATCAAGCCACCAGAATTTCTCAACTATGTACCAACAATGATGACTTCCTAAGAGAGTTCACTGAGTTGCACCATAAATTGAAATCAAGAGGATATAAAGACATGGACCTCAGATTGACTACTAATATTAACACCATCAGAACAAATCAAGGTCTACCATACTTCAATCGACCAGCAGACTCTTTTCCACCCCCTAGCACCAGGATTGACAATTTGCATTTGAAGTGCCTAATGACATTCAGCAATGACAATAAATGTGTTTGTGAGACAATCAGGAAATACTGGCTGGTTTTAACAGCTGATGATAAGATCAAAAGTATTGTAGGGGATCATCCTAGATTCTGTTTTAAAAACAGAAAAAATATCAAATGTCTCTTATGCCAGAAAGATGGTTTTGTCCAGCAAGTACCCTCGAATAGGAAAGGTACCTTTAGATGCAATCGATGTAAAGCTTGCACTTCTATTGATGGAATCAATACTTTTATCCATCCAGTATCTAATAAGTTATATACTTTTAATGTGTTTGCTAACTGTAACACACAGAATCTAATTTATTTAGCCACTTGCTCCATCTGCGAAGCCTTCTATGTTGGCATAACCAGCCAGCATTTTAAAGATAGTATTTTACGACATCTGCGAGATACAAAAGTGGTGATCCTAATAATGCATTATCAGTGCATATTGCTACTCTTCCTAACCATAATTTTAAATTCCAAGCAATAGAATGCTTACGTCAGGCATCAAGGAAAGGTGATATAGTAAACTGGACTTAAACCAGGGAAGTTGAATGGATTGTGAATTTTAGAGCTCATTGACCCCCAGGTATTAATAATGTGGTTCCATTGAAACCCATATTAAAAGCAAGGAGGCTGGGCATAGGTCAGTGATGAGAGACTTTGCTTATGTGCCTGTGTTGCTACCAGTTTCTGTATTGTTTAGCTTATTTTATGTATGCTTTGGTTATCTCTAAATTTATTGCACCAGGAGCAGCTGTGTTACGGTTTGGTTTATCCCTACTGTAAAGTTGTGTCTCATGTATGACCTAATGCCGTTCATGGTTATGTTTGGTATTTAGTATTAAATAGTCCCTGAATTGATCTCTTATGAGGAATTCAAGTACAGGCAAAAGTATTGCCATGAGATCATAGGAAAATTTATTTGTAATACTCTTTTTTGTAATACCTCTGCTACTGATTCATATGTTACTGTTTGGTTTCTGAGTTGATTTCTTGCAAGGAGTTCAATTTTAGGCAAGTGTTTTGCTAATTTTTTTATTACTTACTTTAGAAAACATAGATGTCCATCTCTCAATTTACATTATGGCCTATTGGATGTTAGTGTATCGTACAAATTTTTGCTTTCTGCTAACACTCTATATTTATGTATTTATATTTTTTGCCAGTTGAAAGAAATATCTATTGCTTAACATCTTTATATATTTCTTATGTAGTAGAAACTTTTCTGTAGATAGTTTTTTGATATAGACTGCATTTGGTTTCTTACCCTATTAATGAGATTGAATGATAAACCCTCTTATCAGGACTAACTTTTCACTTTGAAAGCAAAAAGTAATTAGGCATTTGTTATTTATATACATCCTTTAATCTTATTAATTGTTGGCAAGGCTAACATTTGTTTCTATACAGCCAGCATGCGCTCTATGCATTGTTTCTATTTTCATAGAATTACATCGATAGAAGCCACAGATTGGCCCTCTTCCCTTATGCATGGATTGTGATATGGGGTTCTCCACTTGAGGAGGCGAACAACAAAATGCCCTTCAAATGCTTGTTTCATCAGTTTAGTTAATGCAAGAAAATAAAAGCTTGCCGTAGTTTCTCTAACCTTATCCATATATGAATTATAGGATTTTAATTTGTATAGTGCTCATCCCACTGGATCAAGTAGAGGTGTGCATTTATGCTCAGCATTTTAATAGTTGATTCATACCTAGGAATATTTTCGTAACATTATTTTGATGGAAACCAGTAACTGGCCATTTTTCTTTTGATATTGATTGTGATAGGTTTCCCTCAAAGTCTGGAGACCAATGACATTTCTCCCATTAAGGCTTGTCTTATAGTTGAGGAGACCAATGATAAATGTTTTTTGAAGGTTCATCTCACTACTAGAATCAACTTAGCAATTATTTGCTGCTGATCTTTTTAGCCCTGTTTCAAAACAACCTATTAGTTGTTTTTTAAATGTAGTATTTTATTGGAAGTTCATTTACTACATGTGGATATAATAAAACAGTCTTTTTTAGATAGTTTGTAACCAGAAATACTCTGATTGGAGTTCTAACTTGGTCAGCGAGAATCACTACATTTCCTTTTAATCGCATCCAAAAAGTGAATAATTTAATATACTTTTTGTATTAGCCGTGCGCTCTTTTGCACAAGGCAATTGTTTTTTGTTTTCTAGGATGCTGTTTGCTGTTGCCCTTGGCTGCAATGTTATTAGAACAAAAATGTTTATGACCTATCTTAAGGTCTTTAATTTTTATGCTATTTTAGTACTATTTATATGGCCTGTTTCTAACTGCTTTTAGATTCTAAAAATGCTATCTGCACGTAGGGAGTCTGCTGTTAGCTATTTGTTCAAGAAACAAAGCGATAAGTCTTTCATATTTGGTAATAATTTACAATTGGTAATCTATCTATCAGGAATATCAATGACAGGTCTTCCTTTGAAGACTTGATTTGCGTTATATTACACTTGATGAATACATTATCATTTTTGTTTTATTTACGCCCTACACAAGCTATTGGATATTGTTCTTAGAATAGCCTATGATTGGATACATTTTGTTGCTGGCCATGTAAGCTTGTTTAATCATTACTAATCAATCTTTTAAGTAGGAAATATATTTTTATTGGTTACACCTTTTGAAACTTGATTAGGATTGGATGCTTTTTCTTTTAAATTGTTTTTAGTTAGATGTATGTTTACGATCTGAAAAAGGCTATTTCAGATGAAAGCACTCATCGTTCTTTGTTTTTCTTTACATTAAAAGTGTTTTTCAATGCAACTGTTGGTCTTGCTGACACATTTCCTAGTTAAGCCGTGGTGCTTAGCCGAAGATTTAATTTTGTGCAATCTTATTAACAAGTTCCTTTTCATGTTACAGAAAGAACTCAATTAAGAGTTCCTTATACTTGCAACTGCAGTCTAATTTAATCTTTTGCCATTTGGCCAATGAATCTGGATGTTTATCTCTGTAGGTGGGCATACAGAGAACACATTGCCCTCTAGGTATAATTCTAAAGTGCAGGCATGCTTCAAAATGCATGCATTGTCACTGTAAATGCTTCCAATTATATAAGTTCTTCTCAAGCTCATGCAATCCATTATAAAATAACTATATTAGAGGTACATTAACAGTGTTACCTGCTTGAGTAGAATCCAAATGCAGAGAAAGCAGTGGATTAGCAGTAAAGCTGGTAAGCCCTTTACACCTTTCAGACATGGACTTGAAGTTAGGTCGATAATCCAGCTCTATGTGTTCCTCAGTATGAAAATGAAAATATAGTATAACAGCAAAACACAGCACTGCAGCAGCTGAATAAGCTCTTAAGTGATGTGAACAAAGACTCGTATGATCTTTTTATGTCCAATATCATTTCTGCTGAGCTTTATGAATATTTTCATGTGATACATCCAAAGTTACCTAGTATCACAGGTCTACCTAAGATTCATAAAAATTCCACAAACCCTCTCCTAAGAGCCATTGTAGCTAGTGATGGTTGGGTCACTGAACCCTTGTCTATTTGGGTCGAATGACAGTTGAGTCCTTTGGTTGATTCTACTTCTACTGTATTCAGACACAGCACATTTTCTTGAATGACTGTATGTGTTTGAGAGCACCTTTACTGTTGATACCTCCTACATCTTTGGTAACATTGGACATTGTGAGCTTATTTACCATTATTCCTAATGACATTGGTTTGGACTTTGTTGTTATAATGAGAGGTTCTCTTTTTTAGAGAAGGGTGTTATGACATGTTATTAGTCATTTGCTGATGATTATTCTGCATAACAATGTCTTTTGCTTTAATGATGTGATATATCTTCAGCGCAGGAGTGTTGCCATTAGAACACCTTGCACCAACAGTTATCCGAATTTGGTCTTGGTAGAGTGGGAGCATGAATTTGTTATAAATGCTAATAATCCATGGTATGAGCAGGTATTATTTTACTGCAGATTTGTTGATGACATGGTCCTTTTGTGGGGAGGTAGTGAACAACAGTTGTATGATTTTATAACATATATGGAGTCTACAACAGAGAAGTAAATCCACGACAGTCAGCACAGGAACACAAGGTAGTTCAAACGAGATTTATTTAAGCGCTTTTCGGCTCACAATACAACAGCCTTCCTCAGAATAAAGAACATTAATGCAACTCTTTCCTTTTATACAAAAAAGGCACTAACATAAAGCAATCATTCAATTAATTAATTAAAATAAGTGTTTATCTAAAAGTACTCCAACAACATCTTCTTAAAGGTATATAAATAAATATATGTACCTGAAAATGTATATACTACTAAAATTATATACTACTAAAATTGATGCACCATAACCTGGAACTAATTACTACAGTAAATATACCAACAACTTCAGCCCATTTATTTAAGGCTTAATGAAACCCGTATAAAAATATATATATGTACAAGCACCTATCTGTTTTTTTTTAAATTACAAAAAAATAGATACTAAATACCACTAATTTGTAAGTATAAAAAACTTGAAAATAATAAACTAAGTGAAAATATATGATGTATGATTAATAAATAAACAATCAAACTTGTTCTCAAATACATGTATATACATAAAAAATAAAACAAGACAAATAATAACCCGGAAGGATTCATAAATTCATGAATGTATATGTATATATATATATATATATATATATATACATGAAATACATAAAAATCCAGGTATATTTCTCATACACATAAATTAACCTCACTAAGCCAACTAATTAGAGAAGTTTTTAATATTGGTTAGGTTTATTCAAGATATTTTTTAATTATGTAGTGTAAGTGAAAACATTTATAAAAATGATTTAATTTTATTTCACTTTAAGTTATCTCACCAAGCTCCTCAATTTCAATAACACTCCTATTGATGAAGCTTCATTGAGACCTGGGTAATTACCCGCATTCAATTTAATTTGCCATTTTAATTCTAGTTCAAGCAACTTTAATGAATAAGGTCCGCCTCTAGGATTAATTTTTAATCCATCAATGATCAAGAATTTAAAATAATGATCAGGGAAACACATAATATGTTTGGCTAATGCGTTATCCGTCTTTTGATGGGTAACAGCATAGATGTGTTCATACATCCTGTCTCTGAGCCTACGCTCAGTTTTGCTGACATAAAAGGCGGCACATAGTGCACATTTAGCCAGGTAAATTATACCCTTAGAATTACAATTAAATTTGTCATTTATTTTGTATAGTACTTTATCCAAAGTAAATGTACTACTGACCAATACATGTTTGCACATGCTACATGACTCACATTTAAACATCCCTGTTGACTTTCTCAGCGAATCAGGCTGAAATCTCAAAGAGTCCTTTAAATTCAGACCACGTTTAAATGTGACATTAGGTTTATGACCTAGTTTATTTAATAAGGATATATTGTTTTTCAACAAGTTCCAGTTCTTATTCAAAATGTTAATACATTCAGAACTCAATTTGGTATATGTGGTAGTAAATGACACAACTCTGTTTATAACTGAGTTTGGGGTATTAGATGGACTTTCAAGATTAGTACACAGGTTAGAACCCTGGTCAAACGGGTCACCTGGTTCGGTGACCTCCAAACTAACACAGTTTTGTTCCAGAGAAAAATGATCCATACATTCACTCTCCAAGTTGTCTGGTAAATTTATAGGACACGAACTGTGTATAGCCAATAAAGGCCTAAAGTAGTTGGTTTCCCTTTTAAATTTGATCTCGGCTATAATTTCGTCAATGAGCTCGACCGGGTAATCTCTCTTCAAAAAAGCTGATTTTAAAAACAGACATTCATTGTCAAACTCATTATTGAGAGTTACAATCCGGGCCGCTCTGACCAGTTGTCCTTTTATAACAGCTTTCTTTTGATGAAATGGGTGACAACTTGAAAAGTGGAGGAACGAATTAGAATAAGTTTTCTTACGATAAATTCTAGAAACATAACATTTTAGGTCCAAATTTTTAGATAACATGATGTCCAAATAAGGAATAGCAAGATGGTCATATGTATATGTGAACTCAAGGAAATCAGTAGATTCGTTGAGAAAGCCAACAATATTAGATGCAATTTGGTCGTCGCCTCTAATCAACAAAAAGATGTCATCAAGAAATCGAGTATAAAAAATAACTGATTGCTTGTATAAGTCAGATTTAAAGACCAAATCAGATTCCCAAAAGGCCATTACTAAGTTAGTTAAGCTACCTCCACACGGTGATCCCATAGCTATTCCTCTTTTCTGTTTGTAAAACAGGGACTCAAAAATAAAGAAATTGTAAGAAAGGATGAGATCTAATAATTCAGACACTAAGTAAATTTCCTTTTTCGGAAATTTATATTTGTACATCATGAGAGTAACCCATTCAATAGCAATGTCATGGGGTATACAAGTGTACAAGTCCTTCACATCCACTGTTAAAAAATTTAAGTCACTATCAAATTTCAATTTATTGATCTCACTCAAAAAAGCCCAGGAATCTTTACAAATTTGTTTTTCTTGGGTAACTATTTTCTGTAATGAAACATCTATTACTTTAGCACAAACATATAATGGTGAACCTCTGCCGTCTACCAATGGTCTCATAGGTGGTTCATGCAGATCTTTGTGGATCTTTGGAATTCCAAAGAGGCTAGGGTAGACAGGAAATGAAGTAGTTAAATAATTTAGAAGTTCACCATCAATGTATCCCTCAATAAATAAATCATTGATACAGGATTTAATTAAGCCGTAAGCGGAGTTGACGTCTGACCTAGAACTAATGGCATAAGCATCTCCTTTAAGTAAAGAATGAATTCTATGATTATAGTAATCGATATCAAAAATGACCATCCTACCCCCCTTATCAGGTTTACACAATCTAATTTTCTGTGAGTGAACAAATTTAATCAAATCTAATTCATCCTGGTTATTAGATTGCTTTCTTTTTGTTTTAGCCAGGAATCTCAAATCTAACTCACACACATTTTCAAAAGTCTGTATAATGGGGTGGAGTGGTGGATTAAATGTACTAGGTATTCTATACTCATTGGTAGAACCTACATTATTGATGTTACCCATTAAGTATTGAAAATTCAACTTCCTAGTGTATTTTGTAAGGTCCATAATCACAGAAGTAACATTAAGTTTAGTATAGGGAACGTAAGTAGTCCCCTTAGATAATAAATCAACAAGGTCGTTGGACAATGGACAGGAGGAAAAATTATAAACTTTGAAGTCATTTTTATCATTGATCATTATAATAGGTTTTATTTGCTCGTCCAGGACCTCAAAATCAGCATTCAACAATTCAGGTTCAACAACCAAAACAGAATCCGAAATTGCTTCCAGTGTGTCAAAGGAGGGGGAAACTGGGTGACTTAATAGTTCACTATAACCAGTTACCTCCTCTAATGAAAAATTTTAGATCTAGTGTTGAATTTATGTGTATTCCTTAGTTTTTTCGGTCTTGCCCCATTAAACCCAGAATTAGAGGGCATACTAGGAGCCACTACAAAGTTACAATTGTGTCTCTGGTTGGAATTATGGTTGTTGTTACCAGTATTTTGAAGTCTTTCACTTCTCCTAAGAGTGGGAAATTCAACTTCATCATCCACAAAGTTACCATTAAATTCATCATTATTGACAATCTGACTCTCACACATTTCAATGTCATTATTCAAAATGTCTCCAGAAGAACAAGTGTTGCAAGCATTACAAACATAATTTGTCGAATTAACAACAGAGTTGGCCACAGATGGTCGATGCCATGCTTGAGCTGGGGAAGGCACAGGATAAGCAGTGCCTTCCTTGTAGGCTTTAATGTCTCTCTCGAGTTTTTTAGACTTGTTGGATTGTAGTTTGAGTAAATACTTGTCAATACTGGAAATAGACCTAGAATAGTCAAATTTACATCTAAAAAATTCAGCATGGTGCGTGACCTGTTTGTCCAAGTCCAACACTGTTTCAGTCAATTCAGACACAAGAACAGAATAGTGCTTAATCATCAAATTAAGCAAGTCAACACCTTGTTTTTCAAATAGTTGTATCAATTCTTTGAGAAACGGTGACTGGTTAACCAGCCCTGTAGGGTATTGTGTTCTACGCAACCCTTTAGGTATAATGTTTACACTAAGACATTCTTTGAAGTAAGCAATTTCTAATTGTGTCTTTTTTAATTTTAACAAAGAATTGTCCAAAGCTTTTAAATTACTTACAATGTCAGGACCTTTAACATTGTCATGATTTTGTTTTCCGTTCACCATACAAGAACGAACGAGTCCAGATGTATTATTGCCAAAAACAAAACAGTCTTTAATAATTCCTGCTATGTTCGGAGAATTCGCTCTAAGCATGGCGGAATTATGCTCACAGTTTAAACTAACAGGAGCATTGTTTGTGCCATTAATACCAGAAACAGGTGCACCATTTAATCCACTCTGCAGTGCAGTGTCTGCGTTGTTGCCCGCTAGAACGGAAGAAGCTGGTGACCTTTGCCCTGGTGGCAGCGTGGTGACATCACTGGTTCTAACATTAGAACTAACACAAGGTTGTCCGTTAGTAGTAACATAAGGACTAAGTAGATTTGCAGAGTTAGTTTTAGCTTCAATAAAATCTTTAAATGAGCGCTGGTTGATATCGACAATGTCCAGGCGTTTACATAGTGCATCAATCTTACCAAGCAAAAGTCCGAAATTCTTTTTTAGAGAAGGGTGTTATGACATGTTATTAGTCATTTGCTGATGATTATTCTGCATAACAATGTCTTTTGTTTTAATGATGTGATATATCATCAGCGCAGGAGTGTTGCCATTAGAACACCTTGCACCAACAGTTATCTGAATTTGGTCTTGGTAGAGTGGGAGCATGAATTTGTTATAAATGCTAATAATCCATGGTATGAGCAGGTATTATTTTACTGCAGATTTGTTGATGACATGGTCCTTTTGTGGGGAGGTAGTGAACAACAGTTGTATGATTTTATAACATATATGGAGTCTACCACATATTTTTTGAGATTTACTTCACATGTAGACATGAAATGCATTGAAATTTTAGTTGTAAAGTGAGAATTAGATGCTGACCACATCTTTATTTTACAAATCTAGCTGGAGGAATACCTTGCTTGTTAGGGACAGCCCTGCACGTTTTTCAAAATGTAGTCAAGAACCAAATTCTAAGAACTTCTTGATTATGCAGTAGTGAAGAAAATTTTCTGTTACAGAACCACAAAACTGTCCATAATTTGATAGAGTGTGACTATAAGGAAAAGGAGATACATGCAAGCACTGGAGATGTAGATGTTCTATGCAGGAATAAGGGGAAACCATAGTTCTGTGTTGGGCATGCCAACAATCAAAAAAGTGGGGGGAGCTTTTAGCCCCTCTTATGTCAGGGTCCCACACAGATTTAATAGTGACCGTAGATATATTTGTAACATTATATGTAACAATTGCAAAATACATTTAGTGGATGAACAGATAGGGAAAATAGTTGGTTCTGTACCTCATTTCAGTTATAAGAGGAACAGCAACTTGAAAGATCTATTGTGTTGCAGACCAAGTAATACATGCAGTTTTAGATTTCCATCAGAAAAGAAAGGCACATACCCTTGTAAAAGATGCAAAGCATTTCCTTTTATAAATACTTTAAAAACATTTTCACATCCAAGTACACATGAGGATTTTTTTAAAAGGGATATGCTGCACATACTACTAGAAATATGACATATAATGCCAAGTGCAACCATTGCACTAGTTTTTATGGAGGCAAAATGAACCAGATGTTTAAACAACAAATTTTACAACATCAATATGTTATATGTAACAGTTTAGAGCACAATGCATTGTCTCAACGTGTAGCACTTTCTTCTGATCCTAGCTTTTTCTTTATGGTTATAGATACCATCAACAATAACATTTCACAATACCACTGAGGTAAGGGAAAAATATTGTACATGTTCTGATTTTATTCCTGTAAAACCTGTGCTGAAAGCTCGAAGACTGTGATCTGGTTATGTTAAATACATTTATGAAGTTTTACAAAATGTTTATGTGTTATGGTTAAGTCCTTTATATACTTTTATATTTTGTATATATTTTAGTATGTGTTTTCACATATAATACTTTTATTTGTATTGAGAATGCGTTATGATGTATCAGGAAATGACATATGCTGTTTTGTGATTCACCAGGAAATTGCATGGGCCATTTGAGTTCTGCTGATTGGCTTATGACATTTTAAAAGTAGTATATGTAGTTATATGCATGTCAGTTAATGGTAGGATCTGATGAAGGAAATTGTTTTCTGAAAGCACTTATCCTGTTACCAATAAATTATTTTATGCTTTTTGTCATGGTGACCCTGCTGCTATTTGTTTGGATATTTCCTTAACATTATCAGGTTTCATATTTTTATCTTTATTGAACTATATGTGTCATTACCCACTTATTTCAGTCCAGGTCTATGACCACATTCATTGCAGTACAATCAAAACTGTATATACCTCATGGCAGTTAATAATTTATTCTTTCTTGCTTATATGACTATAGATTGCAAGATACATCTGTACTCACCGCACTCACAGCACAACCTGGCCAGGTGCCCTGCATGGGCCTCTAGGTTATGAGCTCTCTCCTCTGCAGGTGTAGGGAGAGAAACACACCATTATGTGTAACTGTCTATCACACATTCAGATTAGGTATTGGTAAAACAATGCTAGCAGTACTTACAAAGTTTTTGGGCATTCCCAACCTGAGCATTCTGGACCCAAGTGTCCAGAATTCCTCCCTTCTGCCGCTTCAGATTGTCATAAAGGTAATGGACCTGCTCACCTGTGTGAGGGATACCTGTTGCACTCTTACCCCAATCCCTGGTACTGGCCCTGCAGCAGTTGGATGTCATAGTCAGATTAGGTATTGGTAAAACAATGCTAGCAGTACTTACAAACTTTTGGGGCATTCCCAACCTGAGCATTCTGGACCCAAGTGTCCAGAATTCCTCCCTTCTGCCGCTTCAGATTGTCATAAAGGTAATGGACCTGCTCACCTGTGTGAGGGATACCTGTTGCACTGGTGAGATTGCATGTCACCCAGTCCCAGGCCTCTGACTCTTACCCCAATCCCTGGTACTAGCCCTGCAGCAGTTGGATGTCATAGTCTTTCACAAGGAGTCCAACCATGACCCTGGACTCCAGAATGCCCCACTGCTGCACCCGGAAGCACGCACCCTCTCCAACACCAGCCATAGTTTCTGCCAAGTTCAAACTCCAACTAGTTCTGCTGTATTCCTGCAAGCTGCAGTTAAATAAGCCTATTTTCTCACCCTTTACTACCATTGGGCAATATTTAAAAATGCATTGCATCGCTTGGCACCACGCAAACCCACTGAGCTCAGCTGAGCAGTGCTTAAACTGGGAAATGCTTAGCAATGCTTAGCAGTGTGCAAACACACTCAGCAGAGCTCTACAGAGCTTAAACTGGACTGCTTAGCAGTATGCAAACCAGCTAAGTAGAGCTGCACAGTGCCAAGCAGTGCTAAAACATCTCTTGTTTAAGCAGCACTTGGCATGGCTTAACAGTGTTTAGTGGAGCTTAGCTGAGCACAGCAAAGTAACATTTAAAAAAATTAGCATAATTTTATTTGCAACATAAAAGCTTAATAAACCTTCCATGTACCCAAACCCTGGAACTACTACACATTTGGCTTTCACACTAACCATTTGGCTACATGAACATTTAGAATGCTGC